>NC_136483.1:202848065-202968065 GCF_053919585.1 Euprymna scolopes
CGTTCATTGGAATTATTAACTGAAGGATTGTATTGGGGAAATAAACCATACACAAGAGAGCGAGCACGTACAGAGGTGGGTGAATACTCGCACAAGCACAACTCTCACACATCCACACCCTCATATATATATATATATATATATATATATATATATATATATATATATATATATATATATATATATATATATATATATATAACTACTTCATTTACTCACATAAACTTAATATACGAAAGTATAGATTTATGCGTAAACTTTAAGAATTTACTTCAAAAGTGCTCAATACGTAGGTTGAGCTAGTTAGTAATTTATTAAATATATATGGCGATTAAGCTACACTGAATATTCGGCGTTTCATCCACTCCTGGATTCGTCAGGCTTATGCGTGAATTCTGTGGCTGTTTATATATATATATTATTCCTTAATTGGATTTTTTTTTTTATTTTGAGATGAGCATTTTTATGTTAATTTTATTTTTATTTCGCACTATTAGTCTCATCTTTATTAGTTGTTGTTTGTTTGTTTTTATATGTGTCTGTTTCTCGTTTTTATATGGTCCTCTTCTGTTGAGGATTTTAGTTAGCCAATCAGCTTTCTAGTATCCACCGCGCCCCTTCCTATCAGCCAATGGGCATGCATTTTATCGAACAAAGGATCTGTTTTAGAACTAGGTTAGTGGTTTAGGGCAGACCTTTTCCTTTCTTTTTATAAATATACATATGTGTACATACATATATGCACACATATATATATACATACATATATGTGTGATCGTTTATGCATATTCATGTTTATTTAATTTATTTATTTGTTTATTTTCTACTGTTTTTGTTGGTTTTAAAGGTATTTTGTATCGCTATCCTAGAGTAAGTTTTATTTTGTGAACACAGTTATTTTCTATTTCTCTTCTACAGTTTAATAGATTTTGGGGTTCTTTAAAGTAAAGGATAGCAAATTTTTCATGAAGGCATAATCTACATGGGTCGTCTAAATGCCTACACGTGGTAGCTTGTCTTATTATTTTCCATTCGACTACCGGCGAATGTCCGCTTTCTTTGAGTTTCCAGTATTTATTCGCTAGTGTTGTTTTTATATGATGTTTTTTATTGTTGAATGTACTTTTGTGGTCATAGTATCGGGTTTTGAAATCTAAGGAAGTCATGCCTACGTAATATTTCTTGTCATTCGAGGTTTCTTTCGCAAATATTGTTACCTGATAAACTACGCTTTTTGTTAGACATTTATTTTGAACTGGGCAAAGTGTGCGGTGTCTACAGTTTCATTTATCTTGTTCGTTATTAGTATTTTTATTTATGGTATGGTTGTTCTTGTCCGGGTTGGTTTGTTGTTGTTATTATTATTATTATTATTATTATTATTATTATTATTATTATTATTATTATTATTATTATTTCTGCTAGTGTTAGTTTTATTTTTGTCATGGTGTCTACTTTTTTATTGTTTATTTTGTTGTTGTTTACATTGTTTTTATTTAGTATTTTGTTATTATGTGCTTTAATTATCATCTCTAAATTTTCGCAACAACTGTAGGATAACTTTAAGGTATTTTTTATTGAAGATTTTGTGTAAGGGGTTGGTTGCGGGAAAGTGTTTTTCAATAAGATCTAGAAATTTCTTGCCAAGTTTTGTTTTTAACATTTGATTGTATGGGGCCGTATACCAAATCATAGTTCTTTTTCTTCTATTTTTAATTTTATTATAGTTGTTAGTGTTTTGTTGCTTATATTTGATATCGATATTTTTGTATCCACTATTTTTTAGGGCTGTTTGGTTGACCTGTTAAATGCATTTTCATCGCTTGAGTTATTACTGAGTCTACTTACGATCGAGTTAGGAATGTGTTTTATAATTGATGGTGGGTGATTGGACTTAGGGTTTACGTAAATTGGAGTAGCGTTATCTTTTTAAGTATGGTTCATATGTGTTTTTATCTAAATTTAACGTGACGTCCAGGAGGTTTGTTATTTTTATGTTAGCTGATACGTCTGCTTTTAGGCCTAATTTTTTCATTTCTTTGTGTATGATTTTCTTAACGTTTTCTCCCTTGACTTTGTTGGAGTTTTTTATTATAGCTAGTCCGTCATCTCTATATACGCCGATATCCGTAGTATCGAATATGCTTGTGAGGGTATATAGAATGGATAATCCCACAAGATCTGATGTTTCTGCAGAGTCTCTGGCACCCATCGCCAAATCAAACGAATTTTTCATTTTAGTTTTTATCCATTGGTTATTGTTATTTATTAGAACTGATTTTCTACATTTTTTAATGATGTTGATTTCTTCTGAGGATATATCAGTGTATGCCTCGGCAAATTCTAGGGCAATGTTAAAAAGTTCTTCGGATCTCGAGGGATAAAAGTCTATGATGTCAAACTGTATGGACGTAAATTTATCTTTGTTTTCTATATTTTTAAACCAGGTGATTGCTTCGGTAGTATTTGCCCACTGGTTTAGTTCTAGGTCCTGTTTGATTTGTTTGTTTACTCTAGAAAGTATAGTTTTGCTAATTCTACCTATTTCTGGTTTATTTGGGTTTATCAGGCGGGTGCTGGGATTATTATTAAAGTCCCATTTGTGGTCTTTAAGCAGAATGTATGCCTCTCTGGGTTTGAATTTGCCAACTTTATCGCTAATTTTATGTTTATCGGTAATTTGTTTACTTTCAGTATTTATTATATATATGTAGGCGCATTCGTTTGTGTCTAGTTTTTTGTAGTTTTTTGTAATGTTTTCTGTGATTAGTTTGTTATATTCTTGCTTATCTATTTTATAAAAGTTTCTGGTTTTATCTGCTTTTACAAAGATTTTATTAGAGTTGTTTATGTTTCTAACGATTTTGTGTAGTTTCTGTTGGAAATTGTTAGGTTGATTGTGGAATTCTAAGTTTTTAATTACGTTTAAAAGGTCATTTTCAAAGTTTATCAAAAGGTCTACTGTTTTCGCATTTTTAAGGGTTTTAAAACCATAGGATTCTTTTTTGTTTACGTTTTTATTTTTAAGGAAGATATATATATATATATATATATATATATATATATATATATATATATATATATGTATATATATGTGCGTGTGTGTGTGTGTGTGTATATACATATACATATATATATATATCTATAGACACTTCTTTTTAAAAAGGAGTCAACAATTATAAAGACCCGAAGCCACTAAAGGATAAAGATTAATGAGTGTACAGTAGGCACCTCCAAAAGTCACCACATAATTAACCCCCCATATGTAAAACGATGTAACTTTATTATAAATTAATATTATCAATATAACTTTTGTACCATTTAAAAGAAAGGCAAAATAAACTAGAATTGATTTAAAAAAATTTTTTTCATCGTACGAAAATAATTAAATTGTGAGACAAACATCGTGTTTACATAATTGGCGCTTTAAAATAATGTTCCCATGTAGTAAGAATTTCGAACGTGAAAACATACCCGTGTTTAATAAATCTAGCAAAAATCAACTAATGGTGAGATTTTCGTGACATTTTGAATACTTATCCATTTTAGAATAAAATTACATACAAAATGCAGTTTCCGTAAAATATACGAGGAGAAATATTCTTTTTAGTGCGTGTTCGTCCCCTATTTACTTTTTCGAAACAAAATATATTTAAATCTATCGAAATTTCTATTTATTATGAAACATAAGAGTTCAAATAAGTAAAACATATTTATTTTTTTAAAATTAAATACACATATTGAAGTTGCAATTAAAAAAATGATATAAATTTAATATTATTATGAAGTTGCAATTAAAAAAATGATATAAATTTAATATTATTATGTTTTTAATAGCGTTTTTCGAATTAATATATACTATAATCAGTTGAATTGTCAAGAAAAAGAAACTTTCTTAATATTAATTAATTTTAAAAGATTAAAACGATTAAAATTCCATTATTTCAAAATGTTCCGTTAGAAAATAGATTTTTGATTAATTATGTTAAATTTTTTTTGAAATATTAAGTTTTAATATAAACAGGGCCCTGTCAGCTATTTTATCGCCAGATTAAAACCGATTTGAAAATATTATTGCACAAATATTAAGCATTTTGTAGGCCCCCTCATATTTTTTTTTACCGAACAAAATATGGAAGCCGTAGTTAACCAAATGAACATTCAGTAAAACCGTATTTCATATTTAATGTACAAATGTTTATAATATTATTAATCATTAAACTGCGTAAATCTTAAAACCTAACAAAATTATAACAAAGATTAATTATTAATTGCAGTTTGAAGAAGATGAACAAAGGTTTTAAAAAATCATTAAGTCGCTTCTGCTTTTCCATAGTTCGTGTAGTTAACGTAATCATGCATATTTGTTTTCACATTCATTTGGCAATGCCTAGTGTACAGGAATTAATGTGATAATATCGTAGTAAGCGTTCGTAGTGGAAATTTGGAAATTTGGTAAATTGAATTACTTAAGGAGATGCTTATCAAGAACTTGTTTACATTGGACTTGAAGACGATCATATTGTAGTCAGCTGGAAAGCAGGTAAACGGAAAAGAGTTCTACAGGCAAAGTTTCCTGTATGTGTGCTGCAGCATCTCAGTTTAACAGTTTATTTAACAGGAACTTCGCTGCAGATTTGAAATCAACAGTTTGCACATTATATTCTTATCAATGGCAAAAGTTCTATAATCTTTTTGAAACTCATTTTGGCTGATGGTACCAAAGTACCGTTTTTTTTAAATGACCAGGCATCCCATCTCCTCCACCTCCGTTGTTACAATTTTGTTTTTGTTTTTTGTTTTCATTTTTTGGAGGTGGGGGAAAAAGGAAGAGCAGTATAGTGTAATATTTTGATGTCATTATCGTATTAGATGTTTGGTCTCGCAAAAATATATATCCGGAGATTAATTACACACACACACACACACACACACACACACATATATATATATATATATATATATATATATATATATATATATAATTACAAAGATAATCCAAAATATTAATTCAGGACAATCCACTTCTTTTGTGTTTCCTTTTTGAAAATTAAATATGTTTTTAACTCTTGCTAAAATGTTTTAAAATATTTTATTAACTCATTGTTTATATATATATATATATATATATATATATATATATATATATATATATATATAGTAATATTTATTATATTTATATATTATGTTTATATATATATATTCATGCATACATACATACACACACACACACACACACACACACACACACACACACACACACACATATATATATATTGTTATAAATAGTTGAGATAGATGCGACTGCACTTCAACTGCTAGCCGAGTGCCCAGCTGATATACACGCTTTGTACATTATTGTTAATACACTTGTTCCTTAACCGAACCTCGACTTGATTGTTCTTATTTTCACTGTTGTTCTACGACACAATAGATTGGCGACAAGGAATCGAAAGGACCGTCGCTGCAGAGAATCACCAAAAGTGATTGAAATAAAGATTCGTAAAATCTTTACGGCAGAACACCTTCGTCATTTCAACAGATATTTGGATACGCAAGGATTAACAGCGAATTAATTACTACAATAGTAATTTGGCGACGGGGGAAAAAAACTTGCTACCAAAATCTACAGTGAAAAACGCGAATGTTGTTAATTATTTAATAATTGAACACACTTACCAAGTGTTTTAGAAAGGGAAAAAGGGTTCATTTTTTGTTCACCAGAAGCCATTTTTCCTACGGTAAGAATTTTCTTCTGCAAAAATAAATGTCCAAAACCAACTAGCAAATACTGTGTAAGCTTATGGATATTTCGATAACATTTGGGATTTGAAAAAAAAACCAACAAAAACACGCTTGACTTTGTCAAGAGAAAAAGAGACAGAGCGTGAAAAATAATTATTCGCGTACGTCATTTGTGTTTAGCAAACACGTAAAGCATCAAACCATTTTTTGCAAAAGGCAAAGAGGGTAAAAAAAAACCCCTAAAAGTTTCCCATACGAATTCATCGGATATTTAAAGCGACTGATTTTATTTTTGCTACATAAAACGCGTGCAAATAAAAAAAATGTTAAACAAATGTTATTTCGCTGGATTGTTTCTAGTAAAACTAGAAATATAGCGTTCAACAAATTAAGTTACAAAAGGACTGCTAAACTGTTGTTTTTCAAACAAAAGAATTGGGAAAGAAAACTTGGTTGATTTTTTTTTTACTAAGGAATATTTCGTTAATACAAGCGTAAATTGTAAACTGAATTCGTATGATGGATGCGAAATCCAAAGATTCACAGTTAGAATTGTTTCAATTCCAGGCAGAGCAAAATCTCGGGTGGCAAAAGCAGCTAATTCAACAGCAAGTAGAAAGAGATTTAAACAAGCATTTGAAGAAAAAATGGCTTCAACAACAGAAACGCTTCGAGGATATATTTATGAAAATACAGGAGGAGCAAAGAAATTCTGGAGGCGACACAGTTAACTAAAGTGGACTATAATAATATGAGCCGCTATTGAAAATTTCAAATGTAATCCAGAAGATGATGTCACTTTCTAAATAAATTCATATTTTATTTTGTAGCCAATAAGAAAGCTAAATAATAATAAAAAATTCTAGCGTTTAATACCTAATTAGGTTTTCCCTTCAATTGCCGCAAGCAGATGATATCAACCCAAAGAAGATTTGCGGTAATTTTCCGGAGCCGATTTGTAGGGTAAAATTCAATATAAGCCCCAAAACTTCTCCCCTTACCCGGTAGGATTCCCGGTGAATTGTTCAATATTTATTCAATCGTAAACAAACAGCAACATTGACAACAACAATAACAAAGCTTTGTATGAACGAACTTCAATGACTTTTGGATCAGCATCAGATGATTATCAGCTTATTTCCATGAACAGAATCTAAATGTTTGATCCGGAGTTTTTAACATTTTTTCGTTCTTATTTTAAATAAGAATCGGTTTTTAATCGAAATTCTAAAATATTTTCTAAGCAGTTAATTTGCAATTTTGACTTACTAGCGGAGGGCGAGGGACGTCCCGTTTGACACATCCGTAAATACGCTTAAATATATTTTAATTTGTCCAGATACCGTATGTATTATTATAAAGTCATGGTTTCAAAAGTAAAAAATAAAGTATTTGGATACTATCAACTAGAATTGAAACCGAAAACAAAACTGCAACATTCAAAGCTGGTGACGTTACCATTGTATCAACATAAAGCGCATATGGACTGATTAAAAATAAACTAAGAGGAATTTACAAAATGTATGACGATTTTTCCAAATTTGGGCCCGTTTTCGACTACTTAAAATTATTTAACCAGCTAAAAACCCATGGAAAAAAAACTGTCCATTAAATGAACCTGACTTAATATCACGTGTGTATCATGCACATCTAGCTGAACTTTTGAAAGACATTAAAGACAGACATGTACTGAGGATTCCATTTGCATATGTTTATGTTATTGAATTTCAAAAAAAGAGGGCTACCTTTCTGCTACACGATCGTAATGTTACGAGATCAGGATAAGGTCCGAACAGTTCAACAAATGAGGCAACTGTGTCAAGAGAGATATCAGGACCTGAAGATCCAGAGCTTCGTGATTTAGTTAAATCTTTAATGGTACATGATAATACCTCATTGTAATTGTTTGATTATGTGATAAGAAGTTTCTTACTAGTGTAGTTTGGTGTGTGTGTTTTTTTAAAAAAAATTCAACTACCGTGGAATTATTATTTATTTTTTATATCGTAATTTAAATGTCTTTAATCATTTTTGAAGTTAAAAAAAAATCAAATTAAGAAAATCGATAGAATAAATAATATGTAAATTACTCAAATGGGAAAAAATTTACACAGACATGCGATACTATAGTATATGAACTTTGGTTGTAGCCAGAATTATGTTTGAATTTAATATATATGGAGTATTCATTGAAATAAAAATAAAATAATGCAAAAAATAAACGTACTTTTAAAAAATACTGAAAACAAACAAATACAGTTGAAATGATTTTCACTAAGTTCTCCAGTTTTCCATCTATGAAATAAATGTTTGTAATCGCTCAACGCCAGGTAAATACAGGTAGTTTAATATATATATATATATATATATATATATATATATATATATATATATATATATATTAATATATATATATATATATATATATATAGTGTGTGTGTGTGTGTGTGTGTGTGTGTGTGTAAAAATCTCCAACTGTTTTTTCTGAGTAACATAAATGTCTCGGATGAGTTGTTTGTTGAATTTCCACCATTCATGAAACATGTGTAAGACACGCCATATTAACAATAAAACTCGAAGTGTGAAATAAATACATTTTTTTTAATTTGGAATGATTACTAGCGATATATATATATATATATATATATATATATATATATATATATATATATGTATATATAATCTATTCACATTACCTTATACAAAACAAAACAATACAACGGGAAAGAGAAGTCAGACAAATTTTTTCTTAGTGAAGCATTTTACCTGACGGAACTTTACGGAGATAAATCAGCAATTACACGTTGAATTAACGTACGATACTGAACAACTTTGAAAACCTACATTAGAATTTTCTTTCATAAAAATATATAAATTTAAAAGAAAAAGTCAATTTTATCAAAATTTGTGGTAAACAACAAGCTGAATGAGCAAGAAAACCCAACACTTCCCATAGTATCATTTGTAAGAGAGCACGCATGAGAAAATCAGTCGCAGTGGAAGGATAGTTGGCAAGCGAAAATATTAGCAGCAGCAGCCGTTAAAGCACGAATGCAAATTACCAAGTGTGTGTGATATTTCCTCACAAGAAAATGAGAAAAATACACCATGTGGTCGAGAGGTCGCAAAGTGTCTCCCCAGTAAGAAGGATGTGTGAATGCGAGGGCGAGAAAGTGCTAGATTATGGAAGCGCGAGGTGGTGGGGAGAGAGACTTTTAAAAAGCACATGCGTGTGAAAAAAGACTTTTGCTAGATAATGAAATGCGTTGTTTTGGAAGAAGACCATGAATAAATGCATTTCATTTGCACTTTTAAAACAGTGCCTGATCGAGTTTTTATTTTTTAAATTTAGTTTATTTGCTGAATAGACTACGTGTAGGTCCAAGAGGTTTGAAATGTAACGACACCGTTAAAAAGTAACGGCTAGTTTGCTACATTTATTTCTTTTGTTGTTGGTGTTGTTATTGTTGTTATTATTGTTGTTGTTGTTGTTGTTGTTCTTCTTCTTCTTCTTCTTCTTCTTCTTATTATTATTATTATTATTATTATTATTCACTCACTAGTAGTTTTCACACAAGCTATCATCAAAGAATTCTATTAGAGAACAACTTGTGGTATTCCCAGGAGTTTGAGAGACAAGTCTCCCCAAATTTCCAGTACTCTCCACGTCTTTTGATAGCATTTGCAAATTAATTTGCGTTATAGCAACAGCTGTCTACAATTGATTTCTCGGTAGTAGCGACTATTGGTCTTCACTGGAATTTGAGTGGTAATAAGCGTCTCCGAGGTTCCAGTCCTAGGTCTTGTTATTATTATTATTATTATTATTATTATTATTATTATTATTATTATTATTATTATTATTATTATTTAAAATAAACTATGCGTATTCTTTTAAAAAAAACAGAAACAAGTTTTTACGAAATTTAACGAATTAAAAAACAAAAATAAAGAAATTAAAAAGCATAAAAGTTGGCACATCTTTAATAACAGAATGCTACCATTTTCTTCATTATCAGAATTTCACATAAAAGTCAATTTTGTATACGATTTAAAATAATTTCCGGACAAAAACATTTAGGCGAATATCAAGCAAAATCCAATAGTTTTTCTTTTACAATTGGGTTAATATTCGCCATTAAAAAGTACATTTTTGTAAAATCCATTTCATGAAGAAAACACTAATTATTTTTCGAATGAAGATGTTTGTTATTACGAATTTTTATGATAATATTTGAAAATATTATTCATACTTTTTTACAGTAAAGCTAAAATATTTCGAATTTATATAAATAAACATTTTTACTTCAACATTGATAAATGGCTAGATTTCGATTGTAAAAAGAAAAACATTTTAAAAGATTCAACTGTTATTGGATATCTAACCATTGACAACCAATGACAGAATAACAAAAAACGTCAGAATAAATGCATATATGGTTATTCAGGCCTTCATTAAAAATCGCCTTGATATGTACACATGCGTGTTGTTAAGAAGTGAGAAATCCAAAATGTGAAGTGTTATCGTACTAGAGTCAAAGTATTGAATCATGTTGTGGCGGAAATAGTACGTGTTTCGCTTTCCAATAATTGGCAAGTTGGAACCTTTTGTCGTTCTATATGCAGCCCCTCCATAAAAAACGATACACGTAAAGTTTATCCTTCAGCTCAGACATTTAGAATATAAACCGCTGATGATTGCGGGACCCATGAAACTAGAATAACTTGTTCAGATGAGTCATATTTATTAATTATTATTGTTATATGTTATTTGGAGGTCGGAATCGAGCCGAATCAAGACGGTAAACCATACCCACGCAAATAGCTCATTATATTTTCAGATAAAACTTTCTAAGAATTAACGTTTTTTAAAAACATTTTACATAAATAAAACAGTAGATGCATGCTTAACCGATAAACTCTTAAACTATTATCCACATAAAACTGAAATTAACAGGAAATAATAATCATACATCAAGAACAGTTTATAACGATTCAAATATTTGTTTGGATGGATGAGTAACACGTACAGATATAAGTTGCGATGAAAAATTCCATTTCATTTTGCCGACATATTTGTTTGAATTTACGTATCTGTAAAACTAATCATATATAAAAGTGGCTTAATTTTAAAGCTTTCTTATCTGCTTGTCCGGTTATCTCAAATGGTAGCGAATGCAGTTGGAGCGCTGAAGGTTTTGTTTCGATTCCAGCTGATGGCACCCAAGTCATTGTTTATTTCTTTTGAAATTAGTATTTTATATTAGGTACAATATAATATTCAATAGAGAATTGGCTGTGTAATAAATACGAAATCTGCATGAATTAAAATATAGTTAAGCGTATTTTACGATCGGCAAGGTTGCCCCCTCCCTCACTAGTTGTGAATCAGAATTCGAATTTTTTAAAATATTTCTGATGTTAGTATTACATTTGTGACAATTGGATAAGCAATGAAACTGCAGTAAAGTGTTTAGATAAGCCACATTATTATAATTATTATTATTATTATTATTATTATTATTATATTATTATTATTATTATTATTATTATTATTATTATTATTATTATTATTATTATTATTTATTGTTATTAATTTTTTTTTTATTACATTTTCACCCCAAACAAGGAAAATTGCCACTTTGGTGTAGGGGGCTACTATCAGGGGAAACAACTACTGGGGTACTATGTAGGGATTTGGGCAGCAAGGTGTCGGTTCACGTTACACTTGAACTTCTGCACGTCAGTACTGTTGGGGAAGCAGTGACCTGGAATGGAATTCCAGAGTCTTGCGGTTCTGGGGAAGAAACTATTGGAGTAAAAAGATCTTTTACATCTAGGGATCTCTACAGTGTGGGGGTGGGATCTAGTAGCCTGTCGGGTTTGTCGAGGGTGCTCGCGTCGTGGGGGCACAAGTGATTGCAGTTCGTCAGAGCATTCACCACTAAAATACTTGTAGAAAAGGCAGAGGGATGCAACATTTTGTCGATGGGACAGAGGCTGAAGCTTAGATGCCAGTTCAGGGCCTATCAGGTTTGCGACTCTCTTTTGAACCTTGTAAAGGAGCGAGAGACTAGTAGCAGATGCACCAGCCCAGATGTGGCAGCAATACTCCATACATGGGCGAATGGTGGCCTTATAGAGGTACAGGATACTTTCGGGTGTTAGTAGTTTTCTAGCACGGTAGAGAGAGCCTACCTTTCTTGCAGCGGCCCTGGCAATGCCTTCAATGTAATTGTTCCAACTCATGTTTCCTGTGAACGTTAGGCCAAGGAGTTTGAAAGATGGACTCTCAGATAAAGAGTCGTTGGCCATTGCTATGGGTGGTAGAGAGGGTTTCTTGTAATTATTGAATGAAACTAGTTTAGTCTTGGCAGCATTGAACGCGACCAACCACTTTTGTCCCCATTCCACTACAGATTGGAGGTCTTCCTCTAGTGTTTCTGCCATTTCTTTAGAAATGTGTTCATTCGTCTTCCTGTCGTGTCTGCCATAGAGTGTAGTGTCATAAGCATATATACCCATCTCAGAGGCAATGTTGTCGGGGAGGTCATTTATGAATATCAGGAACAATAGAGGTCCAAGGGTAGAACCCTGGGGCACTCCCGCATTTATATCATATTGTTTAGATGTGCGACCGTCGAGGACAACCTGGATTTTTCTCTTATCTAAGAAGGATTTAATTATGTTAAGTATTCTACCAGTGATACCGTATGATCTGATTTTACTGAGGAGACCCTCATGCCATACCCTGTCAAAAGCCTTAGATATATCTAGAGCTACCGCTCTGCCTTCCCCCGCTTTGTCCAGTGAATGGTATATACGTTCAGAGATCACAGTGAGGATGTCTGCTGTGGAACGGGCTTGTCTAAATCCATATTGTTTGTCAGTCAGTAGTTTAGCATCTGTAAGATGATGGACTAGAGCATGGTTAATTATGGTCTCAAATATTTTGGCAAAGAGTGGGAGGAGGCTAATGGGGCGATAATTTGATGGGTCTGTCCTTTCGCCAGAATTCTTGAATACTAGTACCACAGAAGCAGTTTTCCAACAGCCCGGAAAGCAAGCTTCATTAAGACATTTGTTGTAGAGTTTGGAGAGAACTGGAGCTACTTCGGCTGAGCACTTTTTTAATAGCACAGCTGGGATAAGATCGGGTCCACATGCTTTTGAGGTGTCAAGGTTTTTTATGATAGCATGCACCTGAGCAGGGGTGGTTTTCAGATCGTCTAGTGTGGCGTCTGTCCGCATAGGAAAGTCAGGTAGGGGGTGGTTGGAAGGGTCCAGTGTGGAGTTTGAGGCAAACCGACTGGCAAGCATGTTAGCCTTGTCGGTTGCTGAGGAGACAACCTCGTGATTGTTGGTTAGTGGAGGAATTGTTGATTGCCCATTATTTACTACACTGTTGTAGATTTTCCAGAAGTCTCGAGTTCTTAGTTTTTGTGCTTCGATGCGCTTTTTAGTGGTTTCCGTAAATTCTCTCTTAGCTGTCGCTATTTCTTTCTTAACGTTATTTCTAGCTTCTATATACTTCAGTCTGTTTGAACTGGACTTATGTCGGTTAAACCTACGGTATGCATGCTGCTTTTGAGTAATGGCAGTTGCACAAGTCGACGTAAACCATTGGGGAGAGTGGGGCTTACTATAAAATTTCCGCATGGGAACATGCGCTTCGATTGCAGTTTTGAACCAGTCAGTGGTCTCGTTTGCACATTATTCAGCAGGGAGAGAGAAAATATTTTTCCATGGAGCATCTCTAATTAGTTCCCTGATGGCTTCCCAGTCAGCCTTATTATAATATCTCGTTGTTTTGAGCACTGGCTCTTCAGTTTTGGGTCTAGAGTTTAGGGCGATTTCAACCATTATCACTGCATGATCAGCGTTCCCGAGTGGGCTGTGGGCCTTCGTTATGCAGTCATCGGGAACTGTGGTCAAAAACAGATCTAGAAGTGATGCGTGTTGTTCTTCCTGGTCAGGGAAACGGGTTGGAAACGTAACAATTTGTGATAGGGAGTGAGATATAGCGAAGCTATGGGTTGTGCTGCCCGCTGCATCTGTGTGAGTAGAGAATCCAAGCCAGTTTTTGTGGTGGACATTAAAGTCACCAAACATATGTATTTGTGCGCTATTATTATTATTGTTATATAAATGTGCCCATGGTTATTTGTTTGTACCTATTATTATTATGCGTTTGTGTTTATCTTTCTTCTTCTTTTCTTTCTTCTTCTTCTTCTTCTTCTTCTTCTTTCACCCTATCTGTGTATATATATATATATATATATATATATATATATATATATATATATATATATATATATATATATATATACAAGCTGTACCCGGCCACGCGTTGCTGTGGCTCAGTTTGTTAAAATGGAACACATGTGAAAGTAGAGAAAAGTTTGATTCTTTTTTTCAAGAGAATGTACAAATTATTTATTTTTTTTAACAGATGTTAAGAAAATACACAGAAAAATACTTCCATCATTAATTATGCCAAAAAATAAATAAAATGTTGATTTAGTGTTTCAATATGCTTATAAATTACGATAAAACTTGCTGAGTATGCACTGTTTTACGGTTGTTGTAAAAATGGAACGGAAACTTAAATTTCGCTTCATTTTTTTTTTTTTTTATTCAATTTTCACCCCAAACAAGGCACAGTACCACTTTGAAGCAGGGGGCTACTATTAGGGAATTAATTAGCGGGGTCATTATGAAGGGAGAAGAGTAAAAAGATGTTTGTTAACATTACACTTGAACTTCTGCATATCATTGCAGTTGGGAAAGCAGAATCCCGGAAGGGAGTTCCAAAGACCCGCAGTTCTGGGGAAGAAACTATTGGAGTAAAAGGCTTTCTTGCACCTAGGGATCTCCACTGTAAAGGGATGAGACTTAGTAGCTTGTCGGGTTTGTCGGGGGTAGTTACGTCGGGGAGGTACAAGTGTTTGCAGTTCGTCAGAGCATTCACCATTAAAGTATTTGTAGAACAGGCAGAGGGATGCAACATCTCGTCGATGGGACAGAGGTTGAAGCCTAGATGACAGTTCAGGACCTATCAGGTTGGCGACTCTCTTTTGAACCCTGTCCAGGAGCGAGAGACAAGAAGCAGATGCACCAGCCCAGATGTGACAACAGTACTCCATACATGGGCGAATGGTTGCCTTATAGAGGTATAGGATACTGGAAGGCGTAAGTAGTTTTCTAGCACGGTAGAGGGAGCCAACCTTCCTTGCAGCAGCCTTGGCAATGCTCTCAATGTATCTATTCCAGTTCATATTCCCTGTAAACGTTAGGCCGAGGAGTTTAAAAGAAATACTTTCAGGCAATGTGTTCTTGGCCATTGCTATTGGTGGTAGAGAAGGTTTCTTGTAGTTATTGAAGGAAACAAGCTTAGTCTTAGCAGCATTGAATGTGACCAACCATTTTTGTCCCCATTCCACTACGGATTGGAGGTCATCCTCTAGTGTTTCTGCCATTTCCTTGGATATGTGTTCATTTGTTTTCCCTTCATATCTGTTATAGAGAGTGGTGTCATCGGCAAATATACCCATCGAAACAATATTATCAGGGAGGTCGTTTATGAATATCAGGAATAATAGAGGTCCAAGGATAGGCCCCTGAGGTACTCCCGCATTTATGTCATATTGTTTGGATGTATGTCCGTCGAGGACAACTTTGATTTTTCTATTACTTAAGAAGGATTTAATTACATTATGAATTCTTCCAGTGATTCCATATGATCTAATTTTCCTTAGAAGACCATCGTGCCATACCCTGTCAAAAGCCTTAGATATATCAAGGGCCACCGCTCTACCCTCCCCTGTTTTATCCAATGAACGGTATATACGTTCAGAAACTACAGTTAAACGCTGTTGAACGGGCTTGCCTGAATCCATATTGTTTGTCAGTCAGGAGTTTAGCAGCTGTTAGGTGCTGGACTAGGGCTTGATTAACTAAGGACTCAAAGATTTTGGCGAAAAGCGGGAGGAGGCTAATGGGGCGATAATTTAGTGGGTCAGTTCTTTCACCAGAATTCTTGAAGACTGGTACCACAGAGGCGGTTTTCCAGCAGTCGGGAAAACAAGATTCGTTAAGGCATTTATTGTAAAGTTTGGACAGAACTGGAGCAACCTCGGCAGAGCATTTTTTTAATAGCACAGCCGGGATGAGATCTGGTCCACATGCTTTTGAGGTGTCTAGGTTTTTTATAATAGCATGTACCTGAGAAGGGGTGATTTTCAAATCGTCAAGTGTGGCGTCTGTTCGCAGAGGAAAATCAGGGAGTGAGTGGTGTACCGAGTTCAGTGTGGAGTTTGAGGCAAACCGACTGGCAAGCAGATTTGCCTTGTCAGTTGCCGTGCAAGCAACCTCATGATTGTTTGTTAGTGGGGGAATAATTGACTGTCCATTATTAACTACGCTGTTGTAGATTTTCTAAAAATCCCGGGTTCATAATTTCTGTGCTTCGATGCGCTTTCTGGTGGTTTCAGAGTAATCTGTCTTAGCTGTGTCTATCACTCTCTTACAATTATTTCTAGCTTCTATAAACTTCTGTTTATTTGAGCTGGGCTTATGTCGGTTGAATCTGCGGAGCGCATGCTGCCTTTGACAAATGGCAGCTGCACAAGCAGAAGTAAACCATTGGGGGGAGTGGGGCTTGCTATAGTATTTCCGTGCGGGAACATGTGCTTCAATAGCAGTTTTGAACCATTCAGTTGTCTCATTTGCACACTGTTCCGCTGGAAGAGTAAATATATTTTGCCATGGGGCATCTCTGATGAGCTCCCTGATGGCTTCCCAATCAGCCTTTTTGTAATACCTCGTTGTTTTGAGTAGTGGGTCTTCAGTTTTAGGGCGAGAATTTAGGCTGATTTCTACCATTGTCACAGCGTGATCAGCATTCCTGGGTGGGCTGTGGGCATTTGTTGTACAGTCATTGGGAACCGTTGTCAGAAAGAGATCTAGAAGTGAGGCATGTTGATAGTGCTGGTCTGGGAAACGTGTCGGAAATGTAACCAACTGAGATAGGGAATGAGATATAGAGAAGCTATGTGTTGCGCTACCAGCTACGTCTGTGTGATTTGAGAATCCTAGCCAGTTACTGTGGTGGACATTGAAGTCACCAAATACATGTATTTGTGCGCTAGTATCGAGGGAGAGTGCTATATCTATGCTGTCTGAGACTTTGTTTATTCGGGTACAGTCTTGGTTTGAGGGAGACCGGTAGAGAAAATACAAGTAGCTAATATTGTGTTGCATATTTAGTCTCAAGCACATAAAGGCCTGGCCCTCTGATTCTAGTTTTATTTCTCTAGTTTTAACTTTTCTTAATTTTTTTATTGTGCCCCCCTCCCCAAACGAATATAATCAAAACAGTAACATTCAACAATTGTACTTTATGTATATAAAACACGAAATGGGTGTTTGTATTACTGTACAAATAGATTCGAAAAAGTTGTCAAAAAACAAATATATAACAAATAAATGTTATCAAAGGCAAGATAAGTTACTTTTCTGCCAAACTGGATATATTTTTTGTGTTTTTATTCAATGTAACATATTTATTCAGCTCGAAAAACATACAGTGTTTACCGATGTATTCGAAAATTCAAGATGGCGTCTCACACCCTCTTTAACACCGTAAGTATGGAAAAAGGTGTTATAAATAAAAAAGTATATAAAATACTATTAAAAACCCGCCGAATATATGTCAACCTATGTCACGGTAACATATATTGAGCGAGTTTTTAACAGTATTTTATCCGGTTTTTTATTTATAACATCTTTTCCCACACTTACCGTGTTAAAGAGAGAATCAGACGCCATCTTGAATGTTCCAATACATCGGTAAACACTGCATGGTTTTCGAGCTGAATAAACATGTTACATTGAATGAAAACACGAAAAATATATCCAGTTTGGTAGAAAGGTAACTTATCTTGCCTTTAATAACATTTATCGGGAGTGCCCCAAGGATCTATCCTGGGACCTCTGCTGTTCCTGATATTCATAAATGACCTCCCCAACAAGATTGCCTCTGAGATGGGGATATATGCTGATGACACTACACTCTATAGCAGGCATGACAGGAAAACAAACGAGCATATATCTAAAGTAATGGCAGAAACACTAGAGGATGACCTCCAATCAGTAGTGGAATGGAGACAAAAATGGATGGTAACGTTCAATGCCACCAAGACAAAACTGGTTTCATTCAATAATTACAAGAAACCTTCTCTACCACCTATAGCAATGGCCAACGACTCTTTATCTGAGAGTACGTCTCTCAAGCTCCTTGGCCTAACGTTCACTGGAAACATGAGTTGGAACAGTTACATCGAGGGCATTGCCAAGGCCGCTGCCGTGCTAGAAAACTTTTAACACCCGAAAGTATCCTGTACCTCTATAAGGCCACTATTCGCCCATGTATGGAGTATTGCTATCATATTTGGGCCGGTGCATCGGCTACTAGTCTCTCGCTCCTTGACAGGGTTCAAAAGAGAGTCGCAAATCTGATACGCCCTAAACTGGCATCAAAACTTCAGCCTCTGTCCCATCGTCGAAACGTTGCATCCCTCTGCCTGTTCTACAAGTATTATAATGGTGAATGCTCTGAAGAACTGCAAGCACTTGTGCCCCCACGACGTGAACACCCTCGACAGACCCGACAAGCTGCAAAATCCCACCCCCACACTGTAGAGATCCCTAGATGTAAAAGATCCTTCTACTCCAGTAGTTTCTTCCCCAGAACTGCTAGACTTTGGAATTCCATTCCGGGTCACTGCTTCCCCAACTGTACTGACAGGCATAAGTTCAAGTGAAACGTGAACCAACATCTCGCTGCCCTAATCCCTACATCGTACCCCAGTAGATGTTTCCCCTGATAGTAGCCCCCCACACCAAAGTGGCAATGTGCCTTGTTTGGGGTGAAAATGTAATAAAAAAAAAAAAAAGAATTTGTTAAATATTTCTTTTTGGACAACTTTTTCGAATCTATGTGTACAGTAATACAAACCCCACAAAATATTTATTAAAAAAAAATTAAAAAAAAAAAAGTTAATAACGAAAGGGAAATAATTCCATTTTTAAACGAAAAAGTCAGTTTACCTAACTTACTGTGTTAATGCTATTTTTTTAAGCAAGAAAAAAAAAGGTAAATATCCAGATACGCTACTACAGAACACTAATTTGTTTTTTTATAGGTAATTGAGGTCGCTGACAACGAATCTGATAGTAAAACTTGGGGCAAATTTACCGTTTGCATGGTATTTACCCCTGAACCCACGAACTTCTTTCCACCATTTTGCAGCTTCCGTTTATGCTACGCGCATGCACGCTGTAGCATAAACGACGGCTTCACCAAGCAAACTACGTTGGGGGGAGGGGATTTTTTTTTCCAGGACAGAATTTTCTAATTTTCAAAAATACATTATAGCGCTTTTTGGGTGGAAAATTTAAAATTATCTGAAAAAGAAATAAAATAAGAAAAGGAAAGCACACCAAGTTTGAGTAGGGGGGGTAATTTATCTGTTTTTTTTTTTTTTTACCTGGAACATAGAATTTTCAAATTTTCCGTAAGTAACGCATCGACATTTACCAATTAGAACACCATTTAACATTTTCCGAAGATTTTACTTTGTACATTGGGGGCGCGAGCGGGGGGGGGGGATGTGATGTTGGCGCGCGAGCGCCCCAACATCACATCCCCCCCAAACAAATTAGAGTGGTCGGTGTTCTGTAGTAGCGTATCTGGATATTTAACAAAAAAAAATATTTAGGTTTGGCTATAAATTCCTAAACTCATTTCACCCTAAATAATTTAGGTGACTGAAATAGGAATCTAATTGAATCTTTAATTTTTTTAATAGTATGTGAGAACTTCATTTTTCTTCGAGTTATATTGAATTCATTAATATGGACTTTAGGGGCGTTTTTCGTAATGTTACTGTAAAAATTATTTTTTATTGTTACAAATTACGATGCTTTAAAAAAAGCAAAAATAAATTCTTGCGTTTTTTATTTACTACTGAAAACCATAACTTTAGTAAAGGTATTTTGTGTTTAAACAAAATAAAACATTTTCACTAAGAGTTAAGTAAAAATAATTAGTTCATTATATTCTGCGATCATTATTTGAAAAATACTGCAATTTTCATTAAAATTCGTTAATTTCCTGATTTTTGGTGAATTTTTAAGTAAAGGGAGGAGTCAAAATGTGTATACACTTTGAGCGTCGGCATTCATTTTGCGACCACGTGTGGTTAATTTAAATTAAAGTTCAATCACATGGTTACATTATCAATAATCATGTAATTGAACCCATTGAAAATTTACCGATGTTGTAAACACATTCTGTTTACATTAAGCCTGTAGTGTTTTTTAGTGATGCAATGTTGTCAACTGAGATTTAAAAAAAAAAACCCGCGAGATCAGGAGAAAGAAATGTCCAGAAAATCGCTAGATTTTTAACTTATCGTCTGAAATTTTCAAAAATTGCTAATCCCCCCCCCAAAAAAAAACTCCATAATGTTCCGTGTTTTCTCACTATGGGTTTGTATTACTGTACACATAGATTCGAAAAAGTTGTCAAAAAACAAATATATAACAAATAAATGTTATCAAAGGCAAGATAAGTTACCTTTCTACCAAACTGGATATATTTTTCGTGTTTTTATTCAATGTAACATGTTTATTCAGCTCGAAAACCATACAGTGTTTACCGATGTATTGGAACATTCAAGATGGCGTCTGATTCTCTCTTTAACACGGTAAGTTTGGGAAAAGATGTTATAAATAAAAAACCGGATAAAATACTGTTAAAAACTCGCTCAATACATGTTACTGTGACATAGGTTGACATATATTCGGCGGGTTTTTAATAGTATTTTGTATACTTTTTTATTTATAACACCTTTTTCCAAACTTACGGTGTTAAAGAGGGTGTGAGACGCCATCTTGAATTTTCGAATACATCGGTAAACACTGTATGTTTTTCGAGCTGAATAAATATGTTACACTGAATAAAAGCACAAAAAATATATCCAGTTTGGCAGAAAAGTAACTTATCTTGCTATTGATAACATTTATTTGTTATATATTTGTTTTTTGATAACTTTTTCGAATCTATTTGTACAGTAATACAAACCCGTTTTTTTTTTTTTTGCTGTTGTTTCTTGCTTTTTACACTTTTAGATCGTATTTTAAACTAAACTTCGGAGGTTTGAATGCCCCCCACACACCTAAAATGTACTTGGAAAAATCGACTTTATAGTGAGATTTAAGAATGGTTAGTCGAAAAAAAGGTGAAAAACAAAACAAATAATCAATAAATAATTGTTACCAAAGGCAATAAATGCTACTTTTTTTTACTTGCATGAATGAGTTTATTTTATGTTTTAAAGTATTTTCAATCGCTTTTCTTTATTTTTTTAATAATCTAATGCGGGTGTGTGGGTACCAAATACCTCCAGATTTTCTAGAATTTCCCGCTAGATTGTAAACGAAATCTCCAGATCTAGCAGGAAAACCGCTAAATTGTAACACTGGGCACGTGACAGGAAGCGGTAATACATAATTGTCCCTAAATAAAAAACAAATGGCCTCTCGATAAAAAGAAATCCACCTATTTATCATAGAAAAATTAAGTATAATGTTATAATTAAAAAGAAATATATAAAAACACACATGGATATAGTAAACATATTATACCAAAACGTGGAAGCTATCCGTCCAGTGTTTTTTTAGGCAATTAATTCCGAACGAACCAACAGTTACATTTTTATATATATAGACTAGCAGAAAGACCCGACGTTCCCCATGATTGAATGATGATCAACGAATATTTCGCACTCCTATATTTTTATTGTCATCGAAATCCGTGAAATCGCAATGAAACTGCAGTAAAGTGTTTAGATAAGCCACATTATTATTAATTATTGTTCTATAAATGTGCGTGTCTTCTTCTTCTTCTTCTTCTTCTTCTTCTTTGCTTTCTTCTTCATCTTCTTCTTCTCTATCTTCCACTCTATCGGTATAAACATATATTTACATACATATATGTAATTCCTGCTTTCGTTTGAAAGAAATCCAACGTGGTACTCGATTATTTAATAAGATCATATTTATCAATTGATGAAGTTACATATAGAATAATCACGTTAACAAACCGGTTTCCGTTAAATTAATAAAGTTAAGCAACGTCCAACATGGTCAGTACCAAATGGGCGACCATTAGGATATACCAAGTGCTGTATGCGCTCTTCGCTTATTTGGTATTGTTTCCAGTCGTTCTGTACTTCTTGCAACTAGAACCAGGCAGTATCGACTAAGGAGAGGTGTGGTTAGGAATTAGACAACTTTTGCTTCACAATTATAGGCGTATGCATCCTTAAAAGGGTTTCCATTGTCTTTCGAGACTGAATGCGTGCCATGATGATGAATGATCTTACAGAAGATCAGATCAAATCAACATGGTATCATAGGTTTCAAGCTTGATCCAAACTAAAAATACGGAAAAATATGGTGTTTTTTTTTTATTTACTAACAGGTCGCCCGGCATTGCCCGGTCGTAAAATACGTTTAAAAATGATATTTTCATTAATAAAGAGTTCGTATTTATTATTATATTATATTGATCCCAATATATAGTAATGATTTTATAAGCTAAAAAAAAAAAAAAAATGCTCCGTGCATCACCACCGAGAATCGAAACCAAAGCGTTTAGCTTGCGATTTACTTTTTCCTTTGACGTTAATGCTTTAGCTATGAACACACACACACATACACACACACACACATACAAACACACGCACGCATATATATATATATATATATATATATATATATATATATATATGTGTGTGTGTGTGTGTGTGTGTGTGTATACCGTTAATTATCATTATATATATATGTGTGTGTGTGTGTGTGTGTGTGTATACCGTTAATTATCATTTTAAATATATATATATCGTTAAGTATCATTTTAAAACTAAAATATATATAAAATTCACACTCATAGTATTTTATTCATATGCGTATGTAGAACGTCTTACACATGTTTCATCGTATAGAGGAAGTCTACGAAATAGCTCATCAGATATGTGTTTCTCAGAAAAAAAGGTGGAAATATGCATTTATATATGTATATATATATATATATACATATATATATATATATATATATATATAAAGAGAGAGAGAGAGAGAGAGAGAGAGAGAGAGAGAGAAAGAATGGTAGGAGAAAAAGAAACTACATATGAATGAAAAAGGGAAAACAGAGAGAAAATGTAATAGATTTATAAAATTTATTATATAATACTTATCTAAATCGACCGAGAATATCTTTGCGAAAAAAGTGGTTCAATTTACGCGGGAAAATTGAATAAAACAAATTAATTAAAATAATGAGACCCTCCTCCTCTTCCTCCTCATTATTTTCTCCTTTCTCCTCCGTTTCCATTCTTCTTTTTACGGCGGCGATCGATCAACGTTTCTTCTGTTTTTTTTTTTTTTTCATCTCATCATTTAATTAGAATCAAAAGCAGTAAAAATAAAATAAAACCAGATTTTTTTTCTCTCGTACAAAAATACAAGTGAATGAAAAACTGATTAAAAACTAGTAAAAGTTGTCTTCTTCGCCGTCCAAGTTTCTGCCATCCTCTTCAACATGAAGACACCCGGGGGTGGGGCAGGTATTTAAAAAGATTGCGCACTTACCCGCACCCCCGACTATTTCCGCGATTTCCTGTAGAAATCAACACAAAAAAATCAATAGAAAATGGAAATGAAATAAAATCAATGCCTTTATTAAATTATTCCTTCTCCATCTCCCGACGCCATTACTTTCGTGTCCATTCATATTTTTATTGCTTTCCATAATTTGTAGTTTCGCGCTGAGAAGGATGCAATCGTAATTGAACGCGTGGGAAACTGCTTGGAAAGCGATGGAACCATAAAATATCATGGAATATTTTACTGATTCTCTATAAATTATTATCCACTGCTTCCTCCCTGTCCTTACGTATTTTTTTTAATCCTGGAGACTCATTGAATCTTTCTGCAGGATAGATACTAGTGTTGGGACGAGTAATCGGAATCGGGAATCGGAAAAATCAAAACTTGATGTCTATTTTCCGATGCCAAAAACGATTCACTTACTTATATTTTCTTATTTGATTTAATTTAAAACAAAATCTTCCACTGCTGGTAATGATTATCTCATAACGTTTTCCTTTGGCTTAGAGAATAACCAAAAGTCACAGGGAGAAATATCTGGACAATAGGGAAGGTGGAAAAATTGATGCCCATCTTAGGCAAACAGTATGCGACAAGGATGGAGTTGTTGACTGCTGCATTTCGCATCTTCATTTCCTAACAAATAATTGTGTGTACAGTTCCCACACTGACATCAAACTGTTCACTTATTGTCTCTATAGACACATGACGATCCTTATGCATGAAATTCTTTATTTGGCCAATCAACTCTGATGTTCTGACTTCCTTACTCCTCCCACACCTCTCATCATCACTACAAAGATTCCCTGCCCTGAATCTCTAATACAACTCCAAAACTGAAGCTCGAATCTTGTAAGATGGTCCAAAAGCAGTCTGGAGCATTCCATACGTTTCTGTGACATTTTACTGAAGTTTAAAACGGAATTTTATTGCAGATCGCTCACGTCCAGATTGAATTTTTGAAATGCACTCGCTGTGCCAATCAGGCTTTAGTAAGGTGTATTCCAATTCCTTCTGTAGCTGTTAATTAGAACCTGAAATCATAAAAATTGGTCAGTCATCTCATAAAATGTATAGCAATAACATAATGAATTTTCAAGAGTGTACGACAATTTTAAATGCTTGTACAAAAATGTTTGGAAACTTATTGAAGGCTCCCCGTTTCTAAAATTAGATATATTTTAGTTTCACATTTCTCTCTCTCTCTCTCTCTCTCTCTCTCTCTATATATATATATATATATATATATATATATATATATATATATATATATATATATATTACAATAAGTATTATAAATATTAATGAGTTAATATTTACAAGTAAAGTAATCTCAACCAGATGTAAAAGCTCAATAAAACCGAAAAGGAAATAGAGCTTATAATATGAACAAATGATTAATAAAACATGTTAAAAGACATCTTGAAAAAGAGTTAAAAACATATTTAATTTTAAAAAAGGAAGCGCAAGATAAGTGGATAGTCCTTAATCCGCGGAGTTTCGAAGAAATACTCTCCTTCTCATCAGAGGGCAGGAATTAGCAAAATGTGGGATCGGATTTTGCATGTAAAAGTATTTAATGAAACTACAAGTAAGTCACAGATCTTACTTGGTTAAAAAAAAGGGTGAGGTAAGGGGAATAGGAGGTAAAAGAAAAATGATAAAAAGATTTCACATGAATGGATAGTCCGGTGAATGGTAAAATCCAAAACAGTCGAATTATATATATATATATATATATATATATATATATATATATATATATATATATATATATATATATATATATATATATTGCGTGTGTGTGTGTGTGTTCAAAAAATATTGAAAATTCGGCAAAAAATTCAACGAATTCCCACTGCGGTGTTGATTTCAAGATTCGATTTAAAATAGTTCTGGCGTCCCGGAAAATGGGCAACATGTTTTTTTTTAGCCTCTAAAGGGAATTCTTAACCTTAGGCTCGACACAGTCTTCTGTGTAGAAATATTCCAAAAAATGATCAAAATCAACATTGAATTATTCCTGGGTCTTCTCAGTTATTCTTCCAAATAAAATTTCAATGCTGCCAAGACTAAACTTCTTTCTTTTAATAAATACAAAAAGCTTCTCAACAACTAATAGCCTTGGCTAGTGACACATTACCTGAAAGTACTTCGTTCAAACTCCGCGGGGAACAGGAGTTGGACAGATACATTGAGGATATTGCCAAGGCTGCTGCGAAGAAGGTGGTCTCTCTCTACCCTTATTCCGCCTGAGAATATCCTATAATTCTACAAAGACACCATTCGCTCATGCATGGAGTATTGTTGCCACATTTGAACTGGTGCATCTGCTACTAAACTCTCACTCTTAGGCAGGATTCAAAGAAAATCACTAACCTAATAGGTCCCGCACTGTCAGCTAGGCTTCAATTTCTGTCCCATCGACGAAATGTTGCATCCCCCTGCCTGTTTTACGATTATTTTAATAGTAGGTGCTCATAGAACTACATGCTAATATTGATCACCATATTATTAGAACAGAACTGCAACCAGAGATGTGCGATATTAACTTCAAGCAGGACGCAGAGGTCAAACACTGTAGACAAAATTGTCAAACGATGTGAGGATATAACTAGCGAGTCATGTTTTCGAGCAAGAGAAAACTAATGAAGACATAATTAATAATCTCTCTCTTCAGGTTCATTCTCTTCAATAAAACCTTCTGGAAAACTCAGCAGCAGTTCATTTGTGTCTTCATGCACCGAAGGTTTTATTCGTCTTAGTTAAATAGACGAAATGAAACGTGTTGAAAATGAAAGCAACTATTGAAAAGAATTAAAAAACTACATATAATGACTTTTGATTTATTTCATTCATTGATCGCTCGTGAGTGAAAACATCAAACATTTCTTTTCCCCATTTATTCCCCTCTTTTCGATTATGAAGATTCTGTTTACCACGACTACTACTACAATCGTATGTGAGTAGGTGGAGGCGTGGTGTCAATTATTTCCTCGGCCAGTGTAGACAAGCGGGTTATATATATATATATATATATATATATATATATATATATATATATATATATATATATATATATGGAGGATATGTATTTATTTCGTATTTGTTAACGTGTAGGAATTCAAAAAGTCTTTCGAAAAAAACAAAACGAAAACGTCTTTGTATAGTTTGTCACTAGCTTTACCCCCCCCAAAGAGATGATTGTTCTTAGAATAAAATTTTTTTGCATTTACTGTACAAGTTAGAAATGATTTTCCAAATAATTCCTAACAAGGGGTTGAGATTGTGTTGGTATTTAATGCCGAGGGGACACAATTGCTAAGATTTCATCAGAGCACATTCCATTAAAATATTTTTGTTATGAAGCGCAGTTGCAAAATGTCATGCAACCCTCCCCAAAATATCTCGTTTATTAATGGAACATTCATTATTTACTGGCGTAGCTTTTTCTTCTTCTGAGTGACCTTCAATTTCAATGGAATTCAAATATGACCTTGCCAAGGCACACAAACTCAGGGATAGGATCAGAAATGAATCAAGAGGTCCGCGTTGTCTTCTCTTTTTCATTTGCAAGCCAACAGCAATAATAATCATCTCTGCCTCATCATCGTTCGAATTTATTGATCGATCGGAAAAAGGGAGAAAAATAATTTAATTGGCGCAGAGCCCGATAGAATGAAAAACCCAATATCAAAGAAAAAATGTATATTCGATCTATTAAAACCAAATTTAACAAACGTAAAAATGATATATTCCAAAAATCTCTAACTATATGATCATACAACTTTTGCAATGGCTGTTGGCAATCCTAAACATCTATTTCGTTGAAAGCAATTGAAATAATGTTTTTTGTGGGCAATGACGGTGTCATGTTCCGGGGGTATATCACGACTGACAGTATGACTTTTGTTGGGATTTTAAGCAGGTATGAATATCTCTATACTTACGATTAACCAACCAATTAAGTCCGATACGATACAGGACACAGTCTTTTAAACATGCAAAGGAATTTCTGATCCGTAAGAACTGAGGTTGTCCCAGTCAGCCACTGAATATCGATACACACATAGGGCAATTCAGAGTTTTTAGAGATGTATCTGCCACATAGCCATCCCTAATTTAGACACATATTCCATGTCCATGACGATGTTTAATGTCGGGTTTTAATTTCATCTTTAAATATGAAATCATCGGTAAAGCTGACGGGCTAATGCCAGTTTCATACAAAAAAGAGATCCGAGTGTAGTATCTGGTCTGATGCTGTACTTAGGTTAATTTGTCCTTAGTCAATGGAGGGGAAACTCTTCTATACTTAGGCATTTTTACCGACTTCCAGAATACCATTAAATACAAATAAGTACCATTTAATAGCATTAAATACAAATAAATACAAATAAATACCAATGTGTCCGATTTGGTTTCCTGTAATTCTTTTGGAAAGTTGAAGCACATTTTCCTAATGTTGGCTATGTTAAATTATTTATTGTCATATATAGTTTGTTGTTTGTTTATAACCGCCATTTCTATCTAAAATTAGAGTGAAGAGGGGACATATACACACAAACGAATCAAAAATAGAAATGGGGAAGATTTCAAAACAACGTTCAATTCACTGTTCGGCAGACTTTATTAAGAACGAAAAAAAAAAGAAGCTTTTCACTGGATTTTTCCACGTTTTTATTTTTAATTCATACTGTCGCAATTTTGTCACACACACACACACACACATAAACACACACACACATAAACACGCACACACAAACACACACAATAATCATTTGATGTTAAGTGTTGACATTTTATGTTGAGTTTTTTAATTTAAAGTTCGACTTTTTAATTTTATGTTGAGCTTTTTAATCTGAATTCATATTATTTTTTATTTTATGCTGAGCTTTTCAATTTGAAATTAAGTATTTTTATTTAACGTTCAGATTTAATGTTGAGAGGTTTATTTTATTATGACTTTTTTTAAAACTTGACGTAAAAAAAATTAATGGTGAACTTTAATTTGATGTTCAGTTTTCTTTTAATTTGATGTTCAGTTTTCTTTTAATTTGATGTTCAGTTTTATTTTAATTAAAGGTTCAGTTTACATTTAATTTGATGTTCAATTTTATTTTAATTTGATGTTCAGTTTTCTTTTAATTTGGTGTTCAGTTTTATTTAAATTAAATTTTCAGTTTACTTTTAATTTGATGTTCAATTTTCTTTTAATTTGATGTTCAGTTTTATTTTAATTTGATGTTCAGTTTTTATTTTAATTTGATGTTTACTTTCTTTTAATTTGATGTTAAGTTTTATTTTAATTTGATGTTCAATTTTCTTTTAATATAATAATTAGCTTTTTTAATTGCATATTAATGTAACGTCGCAGGAACAAACAAACAAAAATATTTTATTTTTTATTTGAATTTTTTGAGATAAGTAATTTTTATATTTTCATTTATTTTTTTTTGCAGACTATTATCCTCATCCTCATAGTTGTAATTTCACCACGTTTCTCAGGTGATTAACTGCAACAGAATAGGAATGCTGAGTCTTGTAACTGTATCCCCAATAATTACTGCCTTCCATAGTTGTTGTTGTCTAACCGCGTTTTGGCCAACTAATCCTCTGGCCGGCTTTGAGTAGGATTGAACCCGCTATCTTCAGACAATACTCATATGAAACTAATTGCTGAGTTAAGAGACTTAGCATTCCTATTCCATCGCAGTTTACCACCTGAAGAAGGCCAGAGGAATAGTTGGCCGAAACGTTGTGAAACAGCAACTATGAAGATGAGGATAACAGTCCGCAAAAAAAAAAAAATCCGACTCGGCTTTTCTTTCTGTTTTATTAAAAAGGCATTTATTGCCATTACTTTCCAAACATTTTCATTTCTTTGCCATGAGATAAACAAAACCCCGCCGTCTCGACACCAGCTTAAAATTATTTCGCTGCTACTATGTCCACACGTCCATATCACTAGATGGCGTTTTTGTTCTTCCCGCATCACGCTGGCATTTCTCACCTTCAACTTTACAAGTCCATTTTTTCTGATGCGGACTTTGATTTATCCACTTGACCACGTGGATATGTTTGTAACGTTTTTCTTCTGACGCAAGCCCGCACACATTTCCTAATTTGCATATCTGCTTTTTCGGCTACTGTTGCTAATATCTTCGCAAGCCAGCTATCCTACAGCTCCTGCTGATATTTTCCCATGTCCTCATACGTGTTCTGTTACATTAAACTAGGCACCGCCAAAAATGGCCGAAAAATCAAGTTGTTGTTGTTTTTTAAAACGAAATTACATTTATTAAAATACATTATTTCTGAGTAACTTTTTTTTTCCAGAAAGATAAAACCATGAATTTTATCATATAGAAAGCAGAATAATGTAAACTTTTCTACTATTTTTAATTAAATTTTAAATGTTAAATTTTCCCCAAAAGTTAACAATTGGCGGTTTTTGTTTTGCACAAAAAACGTATATAAATAGTTTAAAAAAAAAGGTTTTTGAAAGAATTAATTTGTTTATTTCTTGTCTAACTAAGATTAAGGGTGATTTTCTATGAGAATATGCAAAAATATTATAATATAAGTACCTAAATTTCAAATAATTCCACTTATTCATATAGGCAACCAGTTACTTCGAGTCGATTTGATTACTGTTTACATTTGTACTTGATAAAAAGCAAACTACGGAAGACCGAAAAGCCAAAAAAAACAACAACTTATTTTTCAGTGACGAAAATTTCAATGTGTTATTAACGCTGAGGCTGGCCAATACCAGATGGGTGACCATTTGTATGAGTTTGGTTTTTAATGTGTATGTGTGTGGGGGCCAGGCTCTCCAAAATGGGAAGGGGTGCAATTTAAGGCAGAATAAAAAAAAATATTTCAGCGCGTTTGGTCCACCGTAGTCGAAAGGCGGCAAACGTTTCCAAACTTGATCGCAAAAATAATGATATTTTTAACACAAAGGGCACAATATTTATCGAATTTTTTTTTGTATCGATTCTTCAAAGCATGCCCTGTTTAATAATGGTCATGCATTATTCGGCTCGCAAAAAGAAATTGTTAATTTATTTATCAAAGATTTTAAAATGGCTTTTTTCGTATAAATACTAAAAAATTTTTTTTTTGTTTTGCTTAACTTAAATTAATTATTTTACTTAACATATTCACCGAATTTCACACTTCAAAAACTCAAAAGCGGGACAATTAAACACAATCGAAGTTCTGATATTCAGACATCAAAATAAGGTATGCAAACAATTTTTTTTTGTTTTTTTTTAATCTATAATCCCGTCCCTTACAACAACATAATATGTTTTGTTCAGTTTCAGATGATTATTTTAAGCATATTTGGAACCCCCTCAAAACAAGGAGGGGGTTGTAAGCAAAAAAAAACAACAAAAAAAAACAAACAAATATGTATGTATATATATATATATATATATATATATATATATATATATATTGTTTATGAAAAATAAGTGCACTGTTATAAAGTTCATTCTTCTCTTAATAATCGCTGAAAATTTCGTATTGATTGGATAATTACCTGATTTTTGGTAGATTTTTAAAAAGATGGTCCGTCAAAAAGTACTTACCTGCCCCCCCCCCCGGTTTTGGCGGTGCCTACATTAAACCCTTTTAAAATTATCTTGAAATTGTCATTTCAGCTTATAATCACCGATTGCATAACTTTCCAATGTGGAAGTCTTTTTTTCTTATTTATAGTTGAACTTGAAGTTGAAGTTGACCTTTTTGATTTGAAGTTCAATTTAGTTTGATTTGAGAGAGTAAAATAAGTTAATCGTGATGTTCGCAAGTATTTCATTAATTTGACAATTTCAACATCTTTTTACAAATTAAGTTACTTTGTTCTACCAAAATAGTTTTTGTTAACAAGGTCTTCGCATGTTTTTTCATCATGGTTGGTAATCTGGAAAAATAATAACTTCCCGCCCGGCTAACGTTACTCTTCAAGAAATAAAATGGTTTCAGATTTGCACTGGCTGACCTCTCCGCAGGGACTGTCATCGTATTCAAAACTGAAAAAAAAAAAAAGAGTTGAAAATAAAAAGAAACATCAGCAAACAAAATAGTAAAAAAAAAAAAAAAATAACAATTGAGATTAAGTGTTTGTCTTGACACAGAAAACCACGTTCCCTGCCCGGAATGAACTGGATGACCCACCCGCTGAAACTCTTACACGTGTCTTCAACCGATTTCTAGGACGGCCATAGAAATAAAGCGCAGCACTAGGAGTTCTCGCACGAGTCACTACCAGTAATCGCTTACTAACAACAACAGGTGGTATTCCCTAGAATTTGAGTAACAGCAAGTCCTCCCAGATTCCAATATTTCCGCTTATTTCGATACTCGTATAAATGTAACAGAGCGTGAATAAGCACGTGTGAGAAAGTCAGCAGCAGCCGAAGGATAGCTGGCTAGTGAAAATATTAGCAGCAGCTGTTAAAGCACGTATGCAAATTAGCAAGTGTGCGTCACAAGAAATTTATAAAAAGTACACCATGTAATCAAAGAGAGAAGCAAGTTGCACGACCGGGAATGATGGACGTGTGAATATGAGGACGAGAAAATGCTGACGAGCATCAACGTGAGGTGGCGAGGACAGAGACTTTTAAAAAGAACACGTGTGTGCGAAAAGACTTTGGAAAAAAACACGAATAAATAGATTTCATTTGCAATTTAAAAAAATCTGAGTTAGATATTTTTTCCTGTTTTATTATTTGTGTGCTTGTTTCTTGCGACGGCACAGCGTTATTGGAAATCAATTTGCGTCTAGTAACAGCTGTTAGATTGAAGTACTCTCAGCGCCCTTCCAGTGTAGTTCTGAATGCTTTCCTCGTCCTCAATCTTTTCATCCTCCGTGATCATTCACAACCAATTTATGTGGAAACAACCAATATTTTGCCACCATTTACTTTGAAAGGGATTAGTATTATGGGATGCTTTTTTTTTTCTTTTTACATAGGTTCAATCCTTACTAAAGTTTCTAATAAATGAGACCGACAGAAATGCACTTTTTAACTCGATCATGGGTAAGGTGGATTAAAAACAAAATCCAGTTTAAAATATCGTTTAGGTTTCCGAGTTAGACATAAAGATTCCAGAGTTCAACTAGAAAATTTTCAAGACTGAAAAGATGCACCGGGGAAGTCGGAGGTTACATCAGCCGAAATATTGTAAATAGGAGAGGAGAACAGTAGTCTGAATAATTAAAATACGACGAGTAAGCAATGACAGTCTCATAAGAGATGCACTTTGAACTTCAAGAATGACCACCGTGTAATACACTTGGCCTTGACCTTTTGTCTCGGAACAAAGTGTAGTATCTGTTTTGATACTACACATATAATACAACATCTGACACCAGCTTATAACAGGTAAAACTGTAAAATAACTGTAAAATAACTGTAAAAATAAACTACAGGGGTATTATGTAGGGAGTTGGGCAGCAAGATGTCTGTTCACATTACAGTTGAACTTCTGCATGTCAGTACAGTTTGGAAAGGAATTTCAAAGTCTAGCAGTTCTGCGGAAAAAATATTGGTGCAGAAAGCTCTATTACATTTAGAGATCTCTACTGTGTAGGGGTGGGATTTAGCTGCTTGTCGGGTTAGTAGGGGGCGTCGAGGGGGTACAAGTGCTTGCAGTTCCTCAGAGCATTCACCATTAAAATAATTGTAGAACAGGCAGAGGGATGCAACATTTTGTCGATGGGACAGAGGCTGAAGCTTAGATGACAGTTCAGGATCTATCAGGTTGGCGACTCTCTTTTTAACCTTTTCAAGGAGCGAGAGACTAGTAGCAGATGCACCAGCCCAAATATGGCAGAAATACTCCATACATGAGCGAATGGTGATCTACAGAATACTTTCGGGCGTTAGTAGCTTTCTAGCACGGTAGAGAGAGCCTACCTTTTTCGCAGCGGTCCTGGTGATGCTTTCAATGTAACTGTTCCAATTCATGTTTCCTGTGAACGTTAGGCCGAGGAGTTTAAGGTGTTCAGGTAAAGAGTCTTCAGCCATTGCTATTGGTGGTAGGGAACGTTTCTTGTAATTATTGAATGAAACCAAGATTAGTCTTGGCAGCATTAATGTGACCATTCATTTTTGTCCCCATTCCACTACAGATTGGAGGTCATCCTCCAGTATTTCTACCATTTCCTTAGATATGTGTTCATTTGTTTTCCTGTCGTGCCTGTTATAGAGCGTGGTGTCATCAGCATATATACCCATCTCAGAGACAATTTTGTCAGGAAGGTCATTTATGAATATTAGGAAAAATAAAGATGCAAGGATAGACCTCTGAAGTACTCCCGCATTTATATCATATTGTTTAGATGTACGACCGTCGAGGACAACCTGAAATTTTCTCTTACTAAAGAAGGCTTTAATTATGTTAAGTATTCTTCCAGTGATACCGTATGATCTGATTTTCCTGAAAAGACCTTCACACCATACCCTGTCAAAAGCATTAGATATATCTAGAGCTACGGCTCTACCCTCCCCTGCTTTGTCCAGTGTATGGTATATACGTTCAGAGATTATAGCTAGGATATCTGCTGTAGAACAGACTTGCCTAAATCCATATTTTTGGGCGGCCAGAAATTTAGCATCTGTAAGATTCATTAAGGCATTTGTTGTAAAGTTTGGAGAGAACTGGAGCTACCTCGGAGGAGAATTTTTTTTAATAGCACTGCCGAGATGAGATCAGGTCCACATGCTTTTGAAGTGTTAAGAATTTTTATGATGGCATGCACATGAAAAGAGGTGATTTTCAGATCGTCTAGTGTGGCGTCTGTCCGCAAAGGAAAGTCAGGAAGAGGGTGATTAGCAGGTTCCTGTGTGGAGTTGGAGGTAAACCAACTGAAAAGCATGTTAGCCTTCTCGGTTGTTGTGCAAACGACCTCATGATTGTCGGATGTTGGGGGAATTGTTGATTGCCCATTATTTACTACACTGTTGTAGATTTTACAAAAATAGCGGTTTCCTAATTTCTGTGTTTCGATGCGTTTTTTGATGGTTTTAGTAAATTCTCTCTTAACTGTCGCTATTTTTTTTCTTACAATTACTTCTAGCTTATATATACTTCTGTTTGTTTGAACTGGACTTCTGTCGGTTAAATCTGCCGTACGCATGCTGCCTTTAAGCAATGGCAGCTGCACAAGCAGAAGTAACCCATTGGGGAGAGTGGGGCTTGCTATAAAATTTCCGCCTGGGAACATGTTCTTCAATTGCCGTTTTGAACCATTCAGTGGTCTCACTTGCGCAAGAAGAGAAAAGATATTTTCCCATGTGGAATCTCTGATGAGATCCATGATGGTTTTCCAGTTTGCCTTTTTATGATATCTCGTTGTTTTGAATAATGGCTCTTCAGTTTTTGGCTCTAGAGTTTAGGACAATTTCAATCATTATCACAGCATGATCAGCGTTCCCGGGTGAGCTGTGGGTATTCGTTACACAATCATCGGGAACTGTGGTCAGAAACAGATGTAGAAGTGATGCATGTTGTTCTTGCTGGTCTGGGAAACTGGTTGGAAACGTAACCATCTGTGAAAGAGAAGCTATGTGTTGTACTACTAGCTGCATCTGTGTAAATTGAGAATCCAAGCCAGTTACTGTAGTGGACATTGAAGTCGCCAAATACACGCACTTGTGCACTAGTATCGAGGCAGAGTGCTGTATCTATGCTATCAGAGACTTTGTTTATTATGGTGCAGTTCTGGGTCGTCGAGGGAAAACGGTAGAGAAAATATAAGTAGCTAATATTATGTTGCATGTTAAATCTAAAGCACATAAAGGCCTGGTCGCCTGATTCTAGTTTAGTTTCTCTAGTCAAGGGAAGGGTGTTTCGAATATAGACTCCGAGTCCGTGCATATGTCTGTCAGAGTCCTTACGGCAGAGTGGGAGATAGTCAGGTATGTTAAAGTAGTTGGAGGGGATTGAGGAGTGTAGGTTAGTCTCACTTAGTGCTAAAATATCCGGGGTATTTGTTAGGAGAAATGCTTCAACATCATCTAAATTAGTTCTAAGCCCGCGGATATTCATGAATGCAAGCCTCAAGGGAAGAGACAAGTTGGCTTTGCAAAAGATTCCTGTGCAACCCCGTTGTATTCCCTAGTAAAGGCGCCTCAGGCGATTAGCAATAAACCATCTCCTTCTAAAAGAGAGAAGGCAAAGCCTGGAAGGGAATTCTAAAAGTGCGCAGAATCAGCATTACACTGCAAATTATTTTTTTTTATATATTAATTTGGGGATGTTTTTAGTAGGACGGTCCATGAGGTAAATGTGGTATTCTGGTGACTGAAGATTTTTTTTACACGGTGGTCACCACTTATCAAGGCCTGGAAGCATCTCAGGGATAAGGGTTATTGCATGTACAGTACGTTAGTGTGGAGATTTATTGAAGTGTTTACTTGAGGTGGCGGTTCATTAGGAATTTGTTTACGTTGGACTTGAAGACATCCAGGTTGTAGTCAGGTGGTAAGCAGACAGACGGAACAGAGTTCCACAGGCGTGCAGTTCTAAGGAAGAAGCTTTGTTCATGGAATCTACGTTCTGATTTAGGCACAGATAAAGAGTGGGGGAAATTTTTGGCTGTGGATTCAGCTAGACGGGTGTTTTTCGTGAAAGATTGGCGAGGGGGGGGACCAGAGATTGGAGTTCAGACGAACACCGGCCATGGAAATAACGATAAAACAAGGATAGGCTCGCAACGTCTCTTCTGTGGGAGAGAGGTTGCAGGGAAGAGAAAAGGGCATCTCCCACTAAGCCACGAAGTCTAATTTGTACTCTGTCAAGGCAGGATAGGCTGTTTTTAACAGCTCCTGCCCATATATGGCAGCAATACTCCATCCTTGGACGTACTTGGCTTTTATTATTAGATATTATAGCAAAGAGTAAAATAGACCATTTCAGTAATGGTGACCAAAGATGATGTGTAACACACATTTTCCTCACACTTTTGAATGGGTTTATTTGTTCCGAATGTGATTGTTTTATATTTTGTTCAAATAAAGATTGCAAATTGTAGTATCTGTTCTGATACTGCATCTCATCTTTTCTGCCCTCGATCAGTACTTGAGAAATATTTCTAGACTGAGGTAATCCGGAGTGCACCTTTTTGCAAATCACATTTTACTCACATTAAAATCAATTTTGTGTCTATGTGTGCTCTCGTGGGGAGGAAAGTAAAAAGGAATACATGTACTATTTTTCAATTGAATTTCTATTGAATTAGCATTTCCGTTGAACATCTTAATGATCAAATATGTTGATAGAAATCCCTATACTATAAATATACGAGATGCCTTAAATAAATTTCCAGACTTTTTTCGTATAGGCCTTTTTATTGATAGTACACACATGAAACTCTGGCCCCCTTCGAGGTAATCTCCTCCGGTACCAACGCGCTTGTTCCAACAACTCATGGAAGGCCCCATGGAAATCTTCTTGTGTGAGAGTGTCGATTACCCTTATTACAGCCTCTTTCATCTCCTCAAGTGTCTCGTCAAGGTTTCCTTGAGATTAGAGAATAACCAAATGTCACAGGGAGCAAGGTCTGGACTATAGGAAGGGTGAGAAACTATCTTGATGTCCACCTTTGTCATAACAATGTCTTTCTTTCTTATTTCCTCTGAGCATCCTTGGGACATACTCTGCAAATCTTCCGCATCTTCAGTTCCTCACAAATAATTGTGTGTACAGTTTCCACACTGACATCAAACTGTGCACTTGTTGTCTATATAGACACACGACGGTCCTTATCCATGAAATTCTTTATTTGGCCAATCAAATATTGTATTCTGACTTCCTTAATCCTCCTACACCTTTCATTATTCCTCACAGATTCCCTGCCTTCCTTGAATCTCTTATACCACTAATGATCGATTCATGCAAGATTGTCCAAAAACAGTCTGAAGTATTCCATACATTTCTGTGGCATTTTCAAATTTAAAACAGAATTTTATTGCATATCGTTCTTCTAAAGTGTCCTCACGTCCAGATTGCATTTTTGAAATTCATCAGTTGTGACAATCAGGCTTTAGTTGGGTTTATCTAATTCTTACTGTTTATTTAAACCCGAAATCATAAAAATTGGTCATCTCATACGATGTAGAACAATAACAGACTGAATTTTCAAGAGTCTACAACAATTTTAAATGTCTGCACAAAACATCTGGAAACTTATTGAAGGCACCTGTATGTTCTTACAAGCAATTATTATACACGGCAAAAATCACGTTCTCACACCGGTTTTTGTTAGATCACCGAAGTTAAGCGGCATTTAGCCTGACCACTATTAAATGGGTAACCATTTTGGGAATACCAGGTCTTGTATATATTCTGCAGCTTTCTCGGAAATGTTTTCAGTCATCCCTGACTTATCTTTGCCACTGGACTCAGTCCCAACTCAGAATAGTTGTGGTTACACACACAGCTACTCTTACAGGGGATATCCATTGTTTCGCGTGACTGAACGTATGTCTATTTTTTCATCCGATTTATACCTATTATTAATATTTAATGTGTAGGAATGACGCCCTCTTCTTCAAGTGCACGCCCCCCCTGGTGCATGCCTCTTCCACTGTATGCCTCCCCCCCCTGGGGGCTTATGTCTTCCATAGAAAGTAAAATTCAAAAAGATTTCAACAGGTTTTCAGCCGTTATTAAACGCTATTAAAAGGTTATTTTCGGTGTTTGTATTTGTTCAATGTTGCTTCTAAATTAAGCTTTTAACTTGGATTTGTTTTTGATGCGTCGACCGACCAGTTTTTATTGATCGACGCAAAGTTATTGTTTAAACAAAACAAAAAGAAAAGGAGTGATTTATGCGGTTGTTTAAATGATAGTCCTGGTTGTTGAGTATCGTGCTAAAAGCCAACGGCGGAATCAAGTGAATAGGGTGCGGTACTAGTTTGTTGTCTACCGCCACGGATTCTGCAATCGTTTCAGGTAAAACTTGTTCGCTTGTATATTTTTTATTCTGAAAGAAACATGCGCGTTCATTCCAACTATTAAATTAATTAAAACGTAAACTTATATTCACAAACTGCGTTAGGAATTAACGTGCTCGTTTCTACCGGAATCAATAATTACAAGCGAGAAAAATAACCTGAACAGAAGTTTATTACAATTATCGTTTCATTTTTGATTGAAAATAGTGATAGGATTTCCGAAAATTTTTAATCCACAATATAAAGAATGTACATATACTTACTTCAAATGTTTAACTACAAATCGGTTCGAGACTAATCAACAGCGATAGTATATATATTATTCCTCACAGATTCCCTGCCTTCCTTGAATCTCTTATACCACTAATGATCGATTCATGCAAGATTGTCCAAAAACAGTCTGAAGTATTCCATACATTTCTGTGGCATTTTCAAATTTAAAACAGAATTTTATTGCATATCGTTCTGTCAATGACCATCCCTCTTGAAGAAGCCCGCATAGATCGGGCGAAACGTTGAGTATCCAGGTCCTTCCACCTCCATTTTATTTCATATATATATATATATATATATATATATATATATATATATATTTATATATATATATATATATATATATATATATATATATATATATGTATATATTCTGCATGCAAAATCCGATCCTCAATTTCTCAATCTCTGATGAGAAGGAGAGTATTTCTTCGAAACTCTGCGGATTAAGGACTATCCATTTATCTAGTGTTTCCTTTTCAGATTAAATATATTTTTAACTCATTTCAAAGTGCTTTTTAAACATATTTTATTAATTGTTTGCTCATATATATATATATATATATATATATATATATATATATATATATATATATATATATATATATTCTTCCGAATAGATTTATCTAACAATCAGCTGGTATGGAAACCTGTGATTATAAGATTTACAAAATATTACTAGTCGTAATAGTAATATTATCCCATCTAAGTAAGAATTGCTTAATATACGGGATAGAGCAAGTGCACAAGTAACTGACTTAGTGGGTCTTTTTCTATTAAAAGAAAGTAATATAGAATTCAACAACCTACAAGGAGGGCTTTACAGGGATGACGCATTGTTCGTTACCCTCACGAGACCAAGACAATATAAATAACACTATTAAAGAATTACACGAATTTTTCCAAAAAATTTGGATTAACAATTGAAGTCGACCCAAATAAAAAACAGCCAATTTTTTAGATGTCTCTTTGAATCTATGTTATGAATCTTACACCCCGTACCATAAACCAAATCTAAACCTATTTTATGTACATAAACAGTCTAATCATCCAAAGTCAATAATCAAGTAAATAGTTCCAAAGAATATCAAATTTATCAGCGGACAAAAAAGCCTTTGACCAGGTATCGACATTCCACAACAATGCTTTAAGGAAGTCAGGATATACAGAACGCATAAAATATAACAAAAAAAAACCTTTAGTGAGAAAGCTAAATTCAGTGATTACATATTATATGACAATAAAAAGGAACAACAATAAAATAATCCAAAATGCTCCTAACAATATTAACCTCCGCACCAAGGATACAGCCCCCCTACACAATCCCAAACCAAAAACAATTTAATAAAAATAGAAAAGTAAGACGTAAAAAGGCTATTCGGTTCAATCCTCCTTTCAGCTCCAATGTAAAAACTAATATACGAAAAGAATTCTTTCGAATAGTGAAAAAATGCTTTAAATACCCGCATAAGTATAGTACTATATTAAACAAAAACCCTATAAAAATGTCATACTCTACAATGCCTAATCTAGCACAGAAAATAATTTCGACTAATAACAGGAAAATTAAACAAGCTCAGAACACCCCAGTTGATCTAATACCCAGTAATAAATGTAACTGCCAAAATAAAAATGAATGCCCTCTCAATAACGATTGCATACACAAAGACGTGGTATACGCTTGCACAGTCACGCAATTACCAAAACATGCAAACAACCAATCTAATGGGGGCAATAATGAAGATAATCAAATTTCACAGGACGCAAGTATATATAGGGAAACATATAGTCTGGATTCTAATAATAACAATAACAACAACAAAATCCAGATTAACGAATCCAATAATATAATTCCCAGTGATAACCAGAATAGGATTAAACAGCACCCGCGTTATACATCTTCAGCCCCCCCTCTCAACTCAGCTCCCCAATATAAAATTCCACAACACTTGGATAAATGAACCATTACACAATAATAAAACAAGGAAAACATTCACTTACATAGGCGCATCCTCTAACTTAATTAAAGTAAGAATTTCAAACCACTTGCACTCTTTTAGAAATGAAAGATCTCAAAACAATGATAATAATAGCACATCCTTAACTACATTAATCAATAGCCTGGAAGACAAGAAAATTCCCTATTCAATTAAATGGAGTATACTGAATAAATCTACATCATATACCCCAGGGGACAAATTTTGCAATCTTTGTATATCCGAAGCAGTTAACATTATAACCTTCAATAAACCCATAATAAATGCCAAGAATGAACTAGTGTCTGTCTGCGTAAACACAAGAAAAAATTTAAATACAGCCAACTTAAAATAAAATAACATACACTCTATATATAAAGGTAAATGGGTAAAAACATAATACAAAATGCATATTGTTTGTGAATAAAATCTAAGATAAAACTTTCGAATTAAAAAATGTTTTTTTTCAAAAATAAGTTCTCAAACATCTCATCTAACTTATATAATAATACCTTCTTATTATTAATTTACATTTTAAGTAGAGACTCGCCATACACACATTAACATACTGCAATGTTAAATTCTAACACATAATTGGCACTTCTGGGATCTTGTTAGAATACTATTCCAAACTAATATGTAGCTTCTCATTTAACGAGCTTTATAATTCGTCCCCTTTTACTACCCACAAATAGTGTTAAACATTCCACATTGCAAAGTAATTCCCCGATCCACACATATGAATATGGACGCGTAATACTCAACAATGCGCTATCCTTGTTGGTACTATTTTAACCCAACTCTAGAGCCTTAGTTACATAACTCAATACACTTATTTTCTGAATGTTAATTAGCAGTATAGGAGCAAATTTGTTTTTATTATAATTAGTTTTATTACGTGCACTGGTTATTATAATTAATAGTATGACTAGTTTTACACATTTTTTGTATTTAAATTTATAATCTTTAAAGTATGCATGCATGTATGTATGTATGTGTGGGTATGTGTATGTATGTATATTTATAATTGTGTATGTATGTATGTGTGTGAATGCATATATGTACGTGTGTATATATGTATATATGTATAGGTATGTATATGGGGAAAATATATATATGTATATGTATATGCATATATATATGTATATGTATATGCATATATGTATGTGTATATATATATATATATATATATATATATATATATATATATGAATATATATGTGTGTATAAAGTTCTTCCAGTTAAATATTATTAAATATTATAATTATTATTACCCAATTATTATACCTCCCATTAAGGCAGTATTATTTTCGATTTAACAGTAAGTGATCATCATTAGTATTATACAATTAAAATAACAAATTCTATCAATACGCTAATTTTAGTTGTACAATTTACTTACAGATATTATTCTAATTCTTCAGTTTAATTTCCATATTTAAAGAATATTATCAATGAGTATAAAATTAACAAAAAGAGCACCTTATCATTTAATTGTTTTAAACAGAGTAAAGAATTTAATATGCAATTATGTTAATTAGTTTAAAGGTTGATTTCAGCTTAGAAAACGCAAAATTTTCATTTGCTTCTTCTTCCTCTTCCTTTTTTCATTTTATTTTATTTTCTCTGCTTCTTTTTCTTTATCCTCCCTTTCCCTATACCCAAGCCTAAATTGACCTACAAAAACGGCTACTCAACATTTTTTATAACTTTTTATAGCGTGTTTCAACTTGTCTATAGAGGACACTCTCTCTCTCTATATATATAAATATATATATATATATATATATATATATATATATATATATATATATATATATATGTGTGTGTGTGTGTGTGTGTTCTCGTCCCCCATCCATCTCTTCATTTTAAATTTCTCTCCCCTCCACTACCCCTTTCTACCTATTCTATCTCACTAACGTTTAATTCCAGTAATACTAATGTCTTTAAAAAAAAGTTCCAACCAGACCTTAAAAATCTTTTCACCTGACCATAAAGAAGAATTACTCCAGAAATATGCTCAACTTGGATTTCTACTCTATGATGTGGATTACACAATATACAGCTTGGATCTCATTACCTCACTGCTTTAAAGGACAGTTACTTTGGATTTTACCGCGCAATTTGGAACTAAACCTTTATATCCTTTTCTTCAATTTCCCCCGCTATGTGATTTCTATTTAATCAATTTTTGATTATGATTTTCCATGTCTAACTGACTTTAGCAAATAGGGTGAATACCGTTGTATCTATTTGGTAATATTTTTCTTCTCTGAAGAGATGGTAGGCATCGAAACCCTATAGGATAAGGAGATAAATTTTCTAAAGTATTCTTTGTCTTACTTGGAATAATAAAAATTCCTTGATTTGAATAAAGGTTCTTTTTAATTTCATTTAATCACTATAATTTGCTATATATATATTGTCTTTGAAGGTTTTAACCTTTAAAACTATACAAAAAATATTTTTTATCATTCGTTAGAAACCATCTAGTCAGTAAGTCATTTAATCACCTGCAATCACTGCATCAGCTCGCTCTCGAATTTACTATAATACCAATAATTTATTTTTCAAGGGATCATCAGTTGTTTACCATGAAACACTGTTTCGGGGATTTAAAAACAAAACAGTATATTACATCATGGCTCCCCAGCAGTGTTGATCAAACACCACCACCCTTAATCTTAGGAAGAAGACATGTTACAAACATTTGATCCAATTTCCTATTCTTAATTTCAATGACTAATCTTTTCATACTATAAAAATGAATTTCTTACTTGTGCGATTCATCAATTTCCACATTTAAATATATATATATATATATATATATATATATATATATATATATATATATATGTATATATATATGCAGAAGAACCCGTCGTTAAAAAAGAGTCTTTTAAAAATGGACTTTGATTTATGAAAGTATAAAAGGTTAGGAAAAAAGAGTGTGGGTATAAAGATATAGCTTCAAACTTTTGAGTATCAAAACCAAAGCAACACCTCAAATGAACATGAGGGGGCAATAGTGAGACTCTTTCTTGAGACAAACGTATGATCACTAATTATGGTTCCCTATTATAAGTGACACCCATGGGGCCTCACCTTTGTTGTTGTGAGTAAACACCCCCTTTCCCATGGTGGGGTTATCATGGCGAGTTCAGTAGCTTTACATCAAACGGCGAGCGTGCATAGGGTTTATAAGTGACACCTCTGGGGCCTCCATTCCGTTGGTAAATGTGAGCTGTGTAATCCGTCCAAACCTGCCCTACCTCATGGTGGGTTATCCTCCCATATTTGGTAACTTTACGAGTGTAAATCAAACGGTGTGAGCGTGCACAGAGTTTCCAGTTATGTAATTCCCCTGGTGCCCCACCCCCGTTGGTGGGGGTGAGCGGTGTAACCAGTAAAAATCTTCTCTACTCATGGTGGGTTATCCTGCCAAATTTGGTAGTTTTATGTGAAACGGTGTGAGCATACATAGTGCCCCACCCCCCGAGACTGCGCCTCCATTGAAGTCATACTTGTTTTTGCTCCTTGATAGCTTTCTAACTATTGTATGTGGTCAGTTTAGTAAACCATAAAGAAGCCTATCAGTGTACAAAGAGACAGACACACATAAACATTGTGCTTATATATGTATATATATATATATATATATATATATATATATATATATATATATATATATATATATGAGCAAACAGTTAATAAAATATGTTAAAAAACACTTTGAAATGAGTTAAAAACATATTTAATCTGAAAAGGAAACACTAGATAAATGGATAGTCCTTAATCCGCGGAGTTTCGAAGAAATACTCTCCTTCTCATCAGAGGGTAGGAATTAGCAAAATGCAGGATCGGATTTTGCATGCAGAAGTATTTGATGAAACAACAAATAAGTCAAAGATCTTACTTGAAAACAAAATAAGTTACGCAGAGGGAATATGGTAAAGAAAAAGGTGATTACACATTAATGGATAGTCTGGCGGAAGATAAAAAAATCCAGTGACGGTAAAATACAAATGTAAAACTTCAAGAAAATTAAAAGAATTTCCATTTGTACAAGTAAAATCCAAAGAAATCCCGTAATTGGAAGAAGATGGTCCATAATAATCCAAAGGCAGAAATCCATGGAATAATTCACAAAAATGTGTACAAGGAAAAAATAATATTAATAAAAGAAAAATAAGATGTGCGTTTCACTCTACTTCCGAGACATAACTATCTGGCTGAGATAAGTTTATAAATATTAATTCTTTAATATTTATAATTTACTTTAATTTTACCATCTTGGATCATTTTGGTAAATTCAATTGTAATTTTCATTTTATATATGTATATATATATATATATATATATATATACACACACACACACACACACACACACACACACACACACACATATATATATATATATATATATATATATATATATATATATATATATATATATATATACTAGGTGTACCGACGTTGCCAGGTAAAATAACATATTGCCAGTCACATGCAATTTAAGATACACCAAATATTCTTTTCTGAAAGTTATTTATTTATTTTTTTTTTTTGGAAGTATAAAACATCTTCAGGGAAATAAAATCTTAAAAACACTTAAACAGCTTAAAAAGAAATAACTCATAGGTTAAATGAAAACTTACTTCCGTTTTTATAAAACGCAGTTGATGTTGGTTATAATAATAATCATAAATAAATTAAATTAAATATAAATTAAATTAAAAATAAATTGAATAAATCAACTTCATATAATATTGCTAAATAGAATACTTAAAACAATTCTATTACTAATTTCCATTAAAATTTGGAGCTAATTATTAATTAATTATTAATTATTTAATTATTTAATTATTTAATTATTTAATTCTTAAGACAGAGTTCCTTTAATGTAATATGCAAATCAGATAACCTCTTGAATATGGATTAATTTTGAATCAGGTAGTATATATAGAATTCATGCAGAAATAAAACGTATATCTGTTTTCTATCAAAATGTATTTGTGGAACAGTGTATATTTTGTATATATTAACTAAATTGTAAACAAACAAATAGGAATACGACTTTATTATAATAGATGTGTGTGTTTGTGTTTGTGTGTATGTGTGTTTGCGTGTGTGTTGGTGTATATGTGTTTGTATGTTTGTGTGTTTGTGTATGTGTTGGTGTGTGTTTGTGAGTATGTGTGTGTCGGTGTGTGTTTGTGTGTGTGTTGATGTGTGTTTGTGTGTGTGTTGGTGTGCGTGTGTTTGTGTGTGTATTTTTGTGTGTGTTTGTGTGTGTGTTTGTGTGTGCGTGTGTTTGTGAGTGTGTGTGTTGTGTGTGCGTGTTTGTATGTGTGTGTTAACATTTGACATGGATTTCCTCGACAAGTGCTGACTTTCTGTTGATTTTTGTCCAATGATGGTTTTACAGGTGTCGAAAGTTTTCGTTTCTGCGCTTCTTGGAGCCATCTGTCCGCTTCAAAAATATCAACACCTGTCGAATGGAACTGCTTTTACAATTAAGAGAGTAAATGAAAGAAAGGTTCTAAGGCAATTTTATTTTCCCATAAAGCGACGCGCCCTTTACCAACGGGCATATTATATTGGCCATTCAAGATTCGTCCCATTAACCTCTTCGACATAGATGCAAACATCTGTAGAATCCGGTGCTTGGACTTAGATAAACTATACATAAATTTATCTATCCATCACTGTCTGTCTATATAATATACTAGCAGGCTGCCCAGTCGTAAAATTATGCTTAAATATATTTTAATTCGTGGAGATTTCATATTTATTATTATAGAACCACTTTTCTATTGACTATTATATTGTACCTAATATATAGTAAGGTTGGTTCGGTTCAAATTCTGTATAAGCACCAAAAAGAAGAATTGTAACGTTTTCTTTAACATTTATTTTATAATAAATATTTACATATAAAAATCTTTTTTAAAAAGTCTAAACAAAATGCCATAAGTACCTAAATTCAATTTATTTTATTAAAATGAAAATTTAATTCAATGATTAAATCGCTGACTGCCATTGCTTTTAATTTTCTTGCACCAAAAATATTTTTTCTTAAGTATGTTATACTAGAGAAAATTGGCAAAAAATGATTTACAAATTATAAGTGTCGAGCGTTACGTAAGAAGAAGAAGAAGACGAACAACAACAACAACAGCAACAAGAAAAAAATAGCCGACAAGATAGGGTTATATCTTTTAAGTCTCGATAATGACTTAAAATATAAAATAAAACAAATTGATAGTAAAAATTCACCTAATAAATTTTATGGTAACATTTATTGGGTGTATTTCTACGAGTATTTTGTTTCATTTTTATTTTTAAGCTATTATCGAAACTCTAAGTTAAGAATGAAATAATCTGCAACTTACTGATCGTGCTGAAATGACAATGTCCTTATTAAAAATCCATTCTTTACATGAACATGGGGGTTCTTTATGAACTATTGTGTACTTTCACCTAACAATTTAATAAATAAATAAACTTGGAGAATTGAAACTCCCGTCGGAAGTTATATCACGGATGTCGTTTAATATCAGAGACAGAATCTGATCAAATACCGTTTGCTGCTAACTGTGAATCGGGTACTCTTCTGGTTTGCCAATATTTATGAAATTATCGGTGTTTTTGTTTTGTTTTTGTTTGTTAATGTTTTTCCCTAATTCGCAATTATAACTTTTTGTTGTGAAAAAAGAAAAAATAGCTATTATTAGAACTTTGGGCCGTTACGCAGAATATTATGGAACGTGCTGAAATAATGACGCTATTATTTTTGGAAAAAATTTTTTTTGGAGAAAAGTCCCCCCTCTCCAAATTGAACTACATAGTTTTCGGTTCAATATTGACGAGGAATCTCTTAGTAGCTGGGCAGAAACAAAGAACATCATAAGAAACAAGTATGATATTAAATATCAGTCTTGCATGACTTAGTTCACTTGTCATGGATTTTGTTTTCAGTTGTTCTGCCGTGTCACTCCTGGCTTGACTAGAGTTAGACATTATAATAAAAGAAAGAGAGTGAATATACAAGCAATTAAGTTTCATATTGTTTATCTCTGCATAATTAAAATATGTAATATTTTATACGTGGGAATAACAACAGGACACTTCATTTCAGTAATAACTTAGCATGCGAATAAGTGTCTTTAGTCAGGTCAGCATGACAGTTACCTTGACCCGCAGAATTCCCAATGCCAAGGTAGCGAGTTTCTAGCAAGGGCACATAACTCAGGTATTATGTTAACATGTCTCTTTTTCTTTTTTTTTTTTTTCTTTTTTTGCGTTTATTGAAAATTTCCCGTTTTTATGAGTTTGCACTAATTTTATTTTCAATGGATTTGGGGATGTGGTTAATGATATGTTTCGGGTAGTTAGATAAAGGTTGTATATATAAGGTTTTTATTATAAGGTTCGTGTGTATTGTTTGCTAGGTTGGAAGTTTATAGTTTTTAAATTAGATTTAATTTCAATTTTTAGATTAATTCTTTTCATTTCTTTAATTAAGGCTTTTTGTTATTTTTTTTTCGCATTTGGGGCTGTCGGAGTTCTCGACAATTAGCATTTCGTCTTCCTATAGAATCCTATATTTTTGGTATCAATTATTCTTGCTAAGTTGTATAAAATAAAAAGGCCCACTTGGTCAGTTGCTTCAGCTGAATCCAGCGGGCCTATTGAGAGAGCAAAGGATCCGGCTTGATTTCTTCTGGCCCACTGCTGGCCCTGGCTAATGAAAACAGTTTTCCTACATTTTTTGATAGTGTCTATTTCATTTGGCTGCATATCAGAAAGTAGAAATGCGAATTCTAAGGCTTCATCGAAGACGTTTGTGAAATGGAGGGGTAATAGCTTTCAATATCAAATGGAATGAAAGCAGCTTTCTTTTTTGGTCGAGATATCTGTGAACCATTTAATAGTGTCCTTAGTATTAATCCACTGATTTAAATTATGGGTGTTTTTTATTCGTGAGTTTATTTTACCCAAAATTATTTTACTGATTTTACCTATTTCGGGTCTTGTGGGGTTCATAAGTCTTGTTTGTGGTTTGATATCGAAACCCGGTTTAATATAAAATTTTTGATTTTTAATCATCTATTTTATTCCTTTGAAATTATCTCATTCTCCTTATACCTTAAATTACCACACTTTTTATTAACTGGAAAATTCTTAGAAATGTAATTACGGTCAACCTACAAGTTCCCCCATCTTCTCCTATATCTATGCGTAATATTCTCTCCACTAATAATCCTAAACATAGTTATCGTAATATTCTCCATTAACAACTCCAAACATTTAAAAATGAAATGGTTAACCTAATTAGTTAAAACTTTAAATATCTGAAACTATTACAAAATCCCACTTTCCTAGAAATTCCACACCCTTCAATATTCATCCCGTAATCTATTTTAACCCTGCCCTGTGATCTAACATCCTTATTTCCAATCATTTTCACAGATCCTTCACTCTAGGAAAACTTAACACCGTTTTATAGCGCCTTCTTTATCGATATTTTTATAAACAACCGATTTATTCTTATTTAATTTACTTTTTATTTTTTATTTGTTTCCATTTCTCCCCTAAACTCGACTTCAATTCTAAAATCTATCCAACAGAATCTATAACTGATTTCCTATCCTAAAATATTTTATACAAGCTATATTAGACGCATCTGTTTGAACTGGACGCATCTTAGCTCTTTCTGTATACCCCACATCACCATTATCGTAGGCGATAGTTAGCTTTCTAACTCCGTTTCGGTGTAGCGACAGTTGCATGTCATTACCCAGAATCCAACAAACTCTTTTTTGACACGCTCAATTATCCATGTCCTTTTTTCTTTCCTTTTCTTCTTCTTTCCTCCCTATTGCCTTGTCTTGTTTTTCCCATCCTCTTTCTTTTCTCCCTTTTCCTTTCTCCCCCTTTCTCCCCCTTTCTACCTTTCGCTTGGTTTTTAATATCCTCATGTAATCACTAAAAACCATATCTTTCATTTTATTTTTCATCCGACGATATGGATGGATAATGTTTATCCTGTCTATTGAAACAATTTGTAATGAATTAAGTTAATACACTTGACGTTGTAATAATAAAAACATGTTTGGCTCTACTAACGTATTGAGCACTCTTTATCCTCTTTTTTACCACATATACCTCTTAATTTTTATATATATATATATTATTTACTATAATAATTATTAAATACCTACAGAGACTAGTGTTTCATCCTTTCAGGAATCATCAGGGCAAGGTGTCACGATTAACGCCAGTCGAGAGATTCGAACCCCGACAACAGAAGTCATGTCTGGATTCATTAGCAAGGACCTGAACCATTCGGCTACCGCCAACCTTGAGAGATACAGTTGAAATTAAACATTTATTCTTATTAAATGCTTTTAGCGTCAGTCAAAGTGATCTTATCATTATATGACGATCTGCGCGTATGAGCTAAGTTGACCGACTTTATTACGACTTAAAGTGCTCAACGATAGGAAACACTTTTCTTAAAGGGACTGACATTATTAGTTACTATAATTATTAAACACCTACAGACACTAGTGCTTCATCCTTTCGGGAGTCATCAGTGCAGGGTGTCACATTTACATTCGAATATAAAGAAACTTAAAATTCTTGAAGCTATTTGTATCAAAACGCAAAAACCTAGCCTTAATAAGGTCGCATTTTGGAATAGTGACAATATACTTGAATGCCTAGCATAACTCCCTCTACGCCCACACATCCAACCCGTTTCTGCTACTGACCACAGAACTGGTACGCTCCCCTCCCTTCCCCTATGATACTAATACCCCACAGCCGCTAGCAGTTCCAATGACCTTTGCTCGCACTCCAACTACTATTTAAAAAAAAATCATCCCACAATTCCCTGCGGAGCTTAACACATACATTCCTGAGGATGCATTTATGAGTACACGAAAAGTAAAAACCGCGGACACTTCGATAAAAATGCTTGAACCCTACATTCATACCTTTGATGCATATCGAATAAATAAATAAATAAATAACACGGAAAAATTGAAAACATAAAAAAGGTATTACTAAACAAATGCTTTTTAGGCAGAATTTTTTAATTCTTATTTTTTTTTACATGGGGTTACCACTTATCAAGGCCCGAAGGCCACTCAGGGATTAGTGTTATTCCGTGTACAGTAATCAATGAGATAGTATTGTAGTAATCATTAGTATTGGGGGTTTTGGTAGAGTGTCTTACTTAAAGGGTCGGTTTGTCAGGAGTTTGTTTATGTTGGACTTGAAGACGTCCAAGTTGTAGTAAGGTGGGAAACAGGCAAGCGGCAGAGTTCCATTGGCATGCATTTTAAGAAAGAAGCTTTGCTCATTGAATCTACGTTTGGATTTAGACACAGATAAAGAGTGGGGGAAATTATTGACAGTAGTTTCAGCCAGACGGGTGTTTCTCGTGAAAGATTGGCGAGGGAGGACGAGGGATTGGAGCTCAGACGAGCACCTGTAGACATTGTTAAAAAAGCTTTAAACGAAAAAAGATTACTTTTAACTATATAGATTCTGATCCAGAAAACCACAACTCTTCCCCTTTCATCAGATGCATCGTTTATAGAATATAAAAACTAAAGGACAAAAAAGTTACGAACTTAAGCAAAAAGTATTGTTTCTACTCTTTTTTAATTTCAGTTCGAAATTCCGTACAAATTTCCGAGTTTGACATAAAAATCCCTCGTTCGACAAGACGCACCCGAAGAAGGTCGGGCGTTATATCGCTCGAAACGTTTAGAAAATAAAATCTAAGATGAGACCAGGAGTTTGAATAATCCAAATTATAATCATTATCTTCAAAAATTCCGAAACAACCTATAACGCGGCCGACTCAACAAGTGACTGAATCTTAAGAGTTGTTGAACATTATGAATTATCTCCCTTTTCTTGTTTCATCTTTTAATTATATTTGTTTGCATTGGTGAGATGAGTTTTATAGTTTATTGATCGCTGAATTGCCGCTTGATCGACACTCAAAAAGTAATGGACGAATGGATTTTATTTTAAATTATGTTTTTTTATGGTCGCTAGGAACATAAAAAAGAGACTCAACAGGAAAACATTTGGAAGGACACAGAAAGCAACAGCCACATTCCTGAATGATTGAATCAGAGGTGGTTGTTGCCTTAGCCGCCGCCGCCGCCGCCGCCGCCGCCGCCGCCGTCGCATTTCCTTTTGATGTGCACCCCTCGATAACGGGAGTAAAAGCAGAGAATAAAAAAAAAGGGTCGCAAACTTTGTACTGGTCGGCGGCATGGTTGATTGTGCATTCGGGGGTTTTGATAACATTCCAAATAAATGTCTCTCACAGAATAGATGGAGTTGTGGCCGTTGCAGGTGGGTGAGGTGGGGGGGACAAAGAAGGGAAAAACGGGTGAGCGGGTGTGTCTGGTGTTAGTTTTTATGGTTTATCATTAAGGGTCAGGAATCGCGGGTAAAGGGTTAGGGTGTTCTTTTTTTATTAAAGAAAAAGTGAGGGAAGGGGTTGAAAATGGCTAATGAGACAGGCAGACTGAAACGCGAGACAAAGGGATAGAATTCCTGACGTATACACAGAATGCTTGGGTGGGGTAGAATATGCGGATCCACGTTGAAACAAGAACTATTGAGATCTTTACAATTTTCGCAAACTGATTTTGAAGGCATGCATACTTTTTTGTCATCCTCTTATTTTCGTTTCTCTTTCTCATAAATGTGTACGATTGGTATAATGAATGGCGTCGTCGACTATGGAATCAACAATTCGAAGTTTAGATCTTGTCGAATCGATTTGTCGTAATAATACATTTAGGAAAGATATGAACCTGCACATCCAGTTCTAGCAGAGTTGCCAGACGATAATAAATGCTTGACGCCATTTTTTTTTCAGAAAAAAAAACAACTAAATAAATAAATAAAATGAAAAATTAAGCTCAATAAAGGAGAAATTGAAAACTGTAGCCACAATTTTTGAAAAAAAGGTCCAGAATATGCAAAACTAAAAATTATTTTATAAATGATATATAAAGAAAAATTGGCTATATTGAAGACGTTAACTCTCAAATGTTTGCGTCTGTTTTTTTTTTTTTTTTCTATTATCAATACGAATATTGTTTTCTTAGCTTTTGCGATGAAGCAAGGGCTTTCCTTATGAAATTGAAATCATGCATAGGGAAAAAGAATAGAAATATTTAGACAAATAAACTTGTACAAACGAACATACATAATACATTTTACAGATTACATTTTAAAAATCGTACAGATTAAAATGTTATATTTAAATAACCATTGGTGCGTTTGAGAAAGATATGAACCTCCGCATTTGATTCCCAGTTATGGAGAAAATAGCAACTTTTTTAAGAACTTAAAAACGTAAAAACCACCCCTACATAGTAGTGATGCACAGATGTCAAAAAGCTTTCTACTCTAATAGTTTCTTCCTCAGAACTGCTAAACTTTAGAATTCCCTTCCGGGTTCCTGCTTCCCTAACTTTACCGATGCCATTTTTACTGGTGCCATTTTTACCGAGCCCCGCATAAGATATATCAAGCGATGCCGATCTAACTTTACTTGCCTTGTACATTTTATAATATATGCGTACAAATGTGACCGTTACGACTTGCGCAGTAGAACGCACTTGTCTAAATCTATACTGATGTAAAAAATATAGTTTAACATTAACGAAGTACCAAACTATCGCTAGATTAATGTAAGTTTGAAATGAAAAGCGAGTGTAGACTGATGGGGTGATAATTTTGGACGAGAATTCTAAAACATTGGTGCCACAATTGATGGCAATTTTCCAGCTATCAGAGAAACAAGATCCAGCAAAGTAGTTGTTATAGAGTTTGAAGAGGACCGAGGTCAGCTTGGCAGAACATTTCTTTATTATGCTAAATGGATAACAATCCAAACACTAACTTAAAATCCGGGTTGACAATTAAACATCTTTCATGTCCTGGTAGCAAGCCTTACTTCAATTATTTTGCACTAACATCGTGAGGTTTGCGTTTGCGCCGAACACCCATTAGCACCAAATAATTCAAGATTGGGTTATGAAGTATTATTGCCATATTTGGGCTGACAAATCTGCTACTAATCTCTCACCCCTAGACAGTCGCCAACCTAACAGATCCCAAACTGTCAGCTAGGCTTCAACCTCTCTCCTGTCGACGAAATATTGAATCCCTCTGCCTGTTTTTCAAGTATTTTAATGGTAGTCCTTTACCCCCTAGATGTAAATACCGCCGACAAACCCAACAAGCATAAAAATTCTGCCCCTACACAGTAGAGATTCATAGATGCCATAACGCCATCTACTTAGGACGGAAAGGGTTCCTGCTCAGCCAACTGTACTATACAGAAATTCAAGTTTAATGCAAACTGCTCAACTCCCTACATACTATCCCTGCAAATTATGTTCCAGATAGTAGCCCCCTACATCATAGTAGCACTGGTCCTTGTTTGTGGTGAAAATGCAATTAAAAAAACTACTTCCTCGGACAACGTCGGGCCACGGGTTAGCTAGTTCTTTATATATCTTCGGTTTTTATTTTATTCTTTATTTTATAAGCACACCTATGCAATACTATACTCTAAACATTTTTCTTCTTTCTTTTCTTGCTTAATTATGCTATTTCCACATCTTTTTTCTTTTCGTTCTTTCCTTCATTACTTACTTGAACTATTATATTCCTCTTTTCTGTTCTTAGATTTATATCGCATGAAGTATATACAAGGTGTTGCAAAAGTCCTATCTACTTAACTATGAATGGATGTAAGATGAAAGTGGTGCAATTTTTAAGCTAATTACATTGTACGTCATTTTTATTTTTCTTGTCGGGTCCAGTAATAAGGTTCACTCAACCAGAAAAGACGTTTTGTGTGCTTGAATTTGCAAAAACTGAATTATGGATACTTGTTCAACGTGAATTTCGCAAAAAAGATCTCACACTCTGAATTTTTTGTGGGGATTTATAAAAGGACAGGTTTATGCGCCTCCCATTCCAAGAGACGTGGAAGAGCTGAAGTCCCCAATAACAGCTGTTTTAACCATTAACTAAATGCTGGGACACATTTGGCAAGAATTTGACTATCGGCTTGATGTGTGATCGCGTGATCAATGGAGCTCACATTGGACATCTTTGAACATTCCATGAAAGACTTTCTGGATAAACCAGATGCGTTTTTATATCCTGAATAGTTCTCGAGATGTGCTCAAGAGTTTTGGAAGACCCTGCATGCATATATATATATATATATATATATATATATATATATATATATATATATCCAAACGAACTAAAATTAAATTGTGAACATAGAGGACAACAGGCTACATTTCTGGATTTAGATATAAAAATTGAGGATGGAATTTTTCTTTATAAAATATTTGATAAAAGAAACGCTTTCCCCTTTAAAATAGTACGTATGCCCCATAAGGATAGCACCTGCCCCGTTTTTGTGTTTTATGGAACCATTATGTCAGAGTTTTTGAGAATAGCTCACGTTACTCTAAAATTAACAGATTTTATACCACCAGTTTCTAGCTTAGTAATAAGGATGATAAAACAAGGTGGAGATAAAAATAAAATATTTAAACAGTTAAATAAAGCATTTGTTCGTTATCCTGATGCTTTTGAATCGTTTAAGATAAACCAGATTATATTGATAAAGGAAATCCAAAACTATATTAGCAATGTATAAATGTATTTATAATTACATATAATAAATTTATATAGTTAAAAGAAAAAAAAAAAAAATGTATATATGTAAAAATAAAATATTTTTAACCTTTATATATCTAATTTTAAATAAATAAGAATGTAAATATACAAACTACTAACTATAGTGGGGGTGATAAGTAGTTAAATGGATTAATCCAAATCTTATAAATACAAGACTGATAAATTAAAAAATTAAAAAATGTATCCATTTTAAATGTGGAAATTGATGAATCGCACAGGTAAGAAATTCATTTTTATACTATGAAAAGGTTAGTAATTACAATTAAGAATAGGAAATTGAGAAAAAAATGTTTGTAACTTGTCTTCTTCCTAAGATTAAGGGTGGTGGTGTTTGATCAACACTGCTGGGGAGCCATGATGTAATACACTGTTTTGTTTTTAAATCCCCGAAACAGTGTTTCATGGTAAACAACTGATGATCCCTTAAAAAATATAAAAAAAAATATAAAAATTGGTATTATAGTAAATTTGAGAGTTGATGCAGTGATTGCAGGTGATTAAATGACTTACTGACTAGATGTATTTTTTTAATGAATGATAAAAAATAATTTTTTGTGTGGTTTCAAATGTTAAAAACTTCAAAGACTATATATATATATATATATATATATATACGTTTTTTTATTACGGTTTTATCTGCTTATTAAAAACCTGAAGAAAGTGCTCAATATTATTGCAGAGCAAAAATATATTTTATTTTTATTACGGTTTTATCAGCTTAGTTACACATGTTTGGGTTACCGAATCGTATCAACGATCCAGTAACTTCATCAGATCAGTTACTGGATCGTTTAATACGATTCGGTAACCGAAACATGTGTAACTAAGCTGATAAAACCGTAATAAAAAAAATATATTTTTGCTCTGCAATAATATTGAGCACTTTCTTCAGGTTTTTAATAATTACCATTTTTGCTATATATATATATATATATATATATATATATATATATATATATATATATATATACGTTTTTTATTTTTATTACCGTTTTATCTGTTTGGCTACACATGTTTCAGATGTTAGACCATGTTTACGGTCTAACAGCCTCGTCAGGCCTTTAAGAAGTGGTTGTTAGTATAAGGAAGAAGTGTTTTAGAAGAGATACGAAAGAAAAAAGATAGAGAAAATATTTCAGTTTTGAGGGTTAAGATACATTAGATTGTATTGTGTGTGGGGGGGGGGGTAGCAGATGTACATACTCATATTTGCTCTGCAATAGTATTGAGTACTCTCTTCAGGTTTTTATTGATGAAAGTATGATAGGTTATGAAAAGGAGGGGGTTGTAAAGAGATAGATTTTGATACTCAAAATTTTTTTATATCAACTTTGTTTCTATTCGTAGCCAAGAGTGACCAACAAAATGATGTTTCCTTACAAATAGAAAATGTTATATATATAATAATATAAATATACAAGAAATAAATGTTACCATGGTCAATAAAAGTTACTTTTATGGTAGAAAAGTTCATTGGTTTGTATTTTTAACTAGTTTGTAAAAAATATTTTTTTAAATTCATGAACCAATTTAAAAAAAAAATGGCAGCGACTTTTAAATGGAGAGCCTCGCTTTCAATTTGACGGAGGGGCACCTTAGCATTCTGTTTTAACAATTTAAGAGAGTTCCGTCAACGTAAGGAATATTTATAAACATATTTTAATGTTTTCCGTTATTTTGTGCTTGAGGAATATTCGATTATGGCATGTGTAATTTATATAAAAATTCATTTAAGTAGTTATCGCCTCAAATTTCGTTTTAATTTCGGTTCGCTGACATTATTTCAAGTAAAGAGCATTAAAAACTATTTCAAAACAAAAAAAAACACGTGAACTTAACTTTTATTGACTATGGTAACATTTATTTCTTGTATATTTATTTTTTTGGGTAGTCCTTTGTTAGCTTTTCTGCTAAACACTCTTACTAAATAATATCGACGAAATATCGAAAAACGAAAGAAACAAAAACAGTTTTGAAAAATAATGAAACTTTACTTACTTTAGTAAAATAACCCGAAACAGCAAAATGGGATATTAAAAAAGTAAACACGTAATTACTTTAGTTTTTTAAAGCAAAGAATCGATATAAATATGAATAAGAAGAAAATAGCGCCTTTTTCAAGCAGAACAGCTTCGTTTCAGTTTTACAGTATTGAACGGTGTAGTATTGCGCCGTCGGATTCAGAGTTGTACTATTTTAATGTAAAGAACACGCAGAAAGGGTTGCAATCAACTTTATTCCTTCTAGTACACTGAAAAAAAAAGCTTAAACAGATATATAAATAAAAATAAAAAGGTTATGCAAATGTTTTTAAAAAGACACGTAATCACGTGAGCAGGATTTTTCCTTCTTTTGACACAATAAAAAGTAACGTTCTTATTTTTTATTATTTATCTATTTATCTATTTTCAAAAGAGTGCCATGTGCAAGTGGAGAAGGAAAAAAAACAGAGTTACGCAAAACTTGTGTCGAGAATTGTCTAAAGTTCCAACTTTTTTTTTTTTTGGCTTTCACTTTAATAAGAACGTGAATTTATGAAGTGAATTTATTCGACACAATATGATTCAACTAAAAAAAATAAATAAAAGCTAACGTGAATTAAGATTAAAGTTAAGGTGTTATTGTGGACCCTCACCCCTTTTAAAAAACCTTGTTAAACTTTGTGACATATTTTCATTCTATGGAGGTCAGGCGCGAACGAACACCTCATAATTTTATTATACCATATTTCTTCAAACTGAAAAATAATTATCAAAATATACTTAAGCAAATAGATATGAAAAGTCTTTATTAAAGTTTTTGCCATATTTGCATAGAGTACAGGCGCAAACCCAGACCCCACAATTTTATTATACCATCCCTATTTAAGTTGAAACATACTTATCAAAGTATTCTCATGTACATATATATCAAAAACCCTTGTAAACTTTATTTTTCATTATTTTTTCCATACTTTTGGGGCCAGGCGCGAACGCAGACCCCATCATTTTTATGAACCACTGTTCTGCCAGATCAAACATACCCATTCCTGATCCTCGATACATTTTCTATCATTATATGTAATCAGTTTTTTTTTAAATAGTCAACCATATAGGAGCCTAATCGTGACCACACACACACACACACACACACACACACACACACACACACACACACACACACACACACACACACACACACGCACAGACACACACACAGAGACACACACACACACGTTCAGCTTTATATTATATATATATATATATATATATATATATATATATATATATATATATATATATATATATATATATATATATATATACAAATCCTGTATCACTTTATTGCAAGTGTCTAAAAAGGTATATTTTCGGTAATAAAACAATATTCTAACTTCATATTTCTATTTAAATGAAAAAAGAACAACAATATTAAAGACCAAAAACAAGAACGAGTTTCACATTATTTTGTTTAAGGAAATATTTATTTAGCAAAATAATTCCCATGCTTCAAAATCATTTTGAATAGCCTTTTGTCAACTGATGATGTGAATCGGTGGATTATGTAATGCTATAGGAAACTTCCAAAATCTTCCTCCAAATTTCATCCTTTGACGAAAATTGAAAACATCCTTCATAAACTTATTTTATTATTATTGACTAGAGCAGTTCAATTGAGTTTTTTATCTGGAGAACAAGGTGACCATGTCATCAAATTTTCTTAACTAATACCTAATGACTTAAGGTAGGGTGGGATGGCACATTGTCGTGTATAAAAATCAATTTGTGGTTACGCGCCAATGAACGGTCACAAAGCCGTGGTGACAAATGCTCATTTAAAAATAAAATATAAGTCTGGCTTATCAGTTTGACACCTGGCACTCGAAATTATCCAATTAGTTCATTGCAGATTATTCCAGGCCAAAACATGTCATCTCCACCTCCCTGTTGACGACGGAATCGAAGAGGGGGAGGGAATCCAAGAAAACTCCAAACTTTGGCCAACTCATCTGATCCATCAAGGGTTGCTATGGCCTCATCGGCGAAAAGAACATTTTCAAAGCTTGTTTTCATTTATTTCTAAGCCCAAGCCAAACTTTTTTCTTTATGAGTTTGGTTTAAATCAGATCTTACTATGGGCTTAATGCTTCTGGCAATTTCGTTTAAGACATTGCAGCGTTTTTTCTGAGGAAGTATTCGAGCCTTGTCAAAAATAGCAGCACTGTTGCTGCCCGGCTGCTTGATAACTTGATAGCGAATTTTTCTAGCATCACGAGCAGAAACTTTCTTGTGCTTTTGTCCTTCCTTGGTTTGATGTTTGAATTTTCAACGAACGAAGACAATGTTCTTCAATATCTTCCAAGCTCCTTGGTTAGATCTACTAGAGATAAACCTTCTGCAAGGCCTGTAACAACACGTTCCTTCTCACTAGTTGTCAATCGACCCTTTCTAGCCATTTTGGGATACCTGTAATAAAGTGATACACATTTAAAATTACAAGAAAATAGAAAAATTAGAATAATTTCCAAAATATTTGTTCAAATTCCACAAAAATAAGGCACCTTGTTATGCTCTTCCAATGTACCAAATTTCACTTCTCTGTGTTTCATAGCAATTTCAAAATTAAAAAAAATATTGACCTGCAATAAAGCGACATATATATATATATATATATATATATATATATATATATATATATATATATATATATATATATATAAAATAAAGGTCCCCTCCAACACACTGATCTTCATTCTTTCTTTATGTATGTTAATTTTTCTTTTCCTTGTCACATTTTCTTTGTTTTTTCTATCCATTTCTTTCTTTGTTTTTCCTTTGTTTCTTCCTCAGTTTAAATTTTGACCAGTAAATAAGGATTCTTTTTCTTCACGCATTCTATTTTCATTTCAGATCATCTTCTTTCATATTTTTTTGACTACCCTTCCTTTTTTCGTTCGTTTTTTTTCTTTTCCGTTCCTTTTTTCGTTCGTTTTTTTTTCGTTCCTTTTTTCGTTCGATTGTTTTTCGTTTCTTTTTTCCATTCGTTTTTTTTCGTTCCTTTTTGGATTCGTTTTCTTCGTTCCATTTTCATTCGTTTTTTTTTTCGTTCCTTTTTTGATTCGTTTTCTTCGTTCCATTTTCATTCGTTTTTTTTCGTTCCTTTTTTGATTCGTTTTCTTCGTTCCATTTTCATTCGTTTTTTTTTCGTTCCTTTTTTCGTTCGTTTTTTTTTTTCGTTCCTTTTTTCATTTGTTTTTTTTTTCGTTCCTTTTTTCGTTCGTTTTTTTTGTTCCTTTTTTTTTGTTCCTTTATTCTTTTTCATTTTTATTTTTACCTTTCTCGCAACTTTTCTTAATTTCTTTCAATATCCCAATCATTTCCTCCAAACTTTTGATCCCTTCAGATAAAAAGAGGCATGGCAAATAAGAGCCCTCTCCCCTGCCAATCTTTCCTATCAACCCATATTTTAACGGCATGTTCCGAACAAGGCAAGGAGGCTTTGGTTATCAGTCAATTCAAAGGGAACACGTCATAAAGAAAGGAGGGGCGCCGACTTTTCACCGAGGGTAAAAAAAAAAGAACCACAATAAAACGCGTGCGGCAGTCATGCGGGATACATAATTAGCCATGTAGTGCACACATGCCCGGAACAGAGGATGGGACAGGGAATAACGAGTGTTTAGCTTAAGTGTTACAGGAAAGAACTCGAGTTGACCAGATATGATGCGCTTTCTGAAAGACGGTAAATGAGAATTGTAAGTTTAACGAATGATATCATTCAATGGGAATGATACGTTATAAAATTGATATCATTCAATGGGAATGATACGTTATAAAATTGATATCATTCAATGGGAATGATACGTTATAAAATTGATATCATTCAATGGGAATGATACGTTATAAAATTGATATCATTCAATGGGAATGATACGTTATAAAATTGATATCATTCAATGGGAATGATACGTTATAAAATTGATATCATTTAATGGGAATTATACGTTATGAAATTGATATCATTCAATGGGAATGATACGTTATAAAATTGATATCATTCAATGGGAATGATACGTTATAAAATTGATATCATTCAATGGGAATTATACGTTATAAAATTTGATATCATTCAATGGGAATGATACGTTATAAAATTGATATCATTCAATAAACATTGCACGTTAAAACCTTGATATTATACTCTCAATTGTGCGTTCAAAATTTGACATTACATGTTCAATTAGAATTGTACGCTTAAAAATCGATATTATACATTAATGAGCGTTGGATGTTTAAAAATAGTTATCCGCGGATACGTGTTCTGTGGTCAGTACTCAGTTGCATATAACTATGAAGTTGCCTATAATTAACAAAAACAAAAACTATAATTTAAAACCTATAATTTAAAAAAAGAACAGGCTAGTATATCAAGATATCTTTTTTTTCTGTTTTTTCAAGAAAATACTATCGAATAAATGAATGGATGACTAATTGTTAATAAGTGAATGGATGACTAATTGTTAATAAGTGAATGGATGACTAATTGTTAATATGCAATCTATCTTCAACCGATGTTCGATTTATCATAACCTTATGGCATTCTTGAAGTCTTTAAATAAGCAAATAATCATATAAACGGTTGGAATTTATTCACATCAAGTGTTAAAATTATCCTATTTATTTAAATCTTTTTATTTGATTTATTTTAAGGAATTTAAAATCTTTCAGTGTTTTTTAAACCCGGGGAACTTTGAGTCCATTTGCTTTTGTAACGATTATTTTGCGATTGTACATGATCAGTTTGATATCAAGATACGACAAATAAAAAAGATCGATTTGATTAGTTTATCAATCGTCAAGTTATAAAAGTCAACCACGCTGTCCGAGGAAAAGGGTTGGATGAAAAGTGAGGATCGTTTTAGCAGAATTAATTCACTGGCCGGCTCGTTGCATGAAGATCCGTCAAATGATAGTGCGACTATAATTGAAGGCTGAATAACTGATCTTTGTCGTGCGCTGAATTAAAAAATCATGTTTGTCAACGGCCGTTACGCCTGAGTTGCCGCAATCAGCACCTGCGGTTGTCCTCCTCCTCCTTACGCTTGCCTTTCATCTGCCCGAGTGTGACTGAAAGGTCGTATCAATTACAAACTCGTATTCATGGGGGTCACGAGGTGCGTACTTTTCAAGCGAGACTGAATAATTATGTATAAATTCTAAGGTTGACGAATCAATGGAGATTGGGGGGAGGCGAGATGGATTTATTAGTTTGTTTTCGAAATGCTAATGAGTATTGGGCCACTCAATTAGATGATGACTCATATTATGCGAGAATTGGAAAGGTAAAGATTTGATTATTCAAGAGAATATCTAAAAAGGTATTTATTCACATTGGACTTGACGACGACTATTTTCTATTTTTATTCAGAAGGGAAGTAGTTCCGTGGCATTGCATTCCGTTGATTGGAAGAAACTCTGAAAGAAACTCTGTTCATGGAAGTTCTAATTGGTCTGAAAATAAAACAATAATCTTAAAAGGGCCCGAACGCAGAAATTATATGTCCATCTATCCTTTCCGTTTCTATTTCTTTTGTGACGTTATTCGCTTTTTCTATTTATTTTCCTTCAACATTTTATCGGATTTATTCCAAATTCTTTTCTCAACGTCTAAACAAATAAAATTACATTGCGTCTGTCTCTTTTTTTTTACAAGGTGGTCACCACTTATCAAGGCCCGGAAGCCACTCATGGATTAAGGTTATTGCATGTACAGTACGTTAGTGTTGAGATTTAATAAATTGTCTACTTAAGGGGGCGGTTCATCAGGAATTTGTTTACGTTGGACTTGAAAACATCCAGGTTGTAATCAGGTCGGAAACAGGCAGACGGAACAGAGTTCCACATGCGTGCAGTTCTAAGAAGCTTTGTTCATGGAATGTACCTTAGCACATCTGCGGTAGATCTTGCAGAACGGAAACCATATTGTGTGTCACTAAGAAGGTTATTTCTGCTGAGGTGTTTGACTACTTCTTTATTTACTATGGATTCCAGCAACTTACTCATGACACACACGAGAGTTATTGGTCTGTACTGAGAGGGAGATGACTTATCACCTGAATTCTTAAATACAGGGCATACCGATGAGGTTTTCCAGGGTGTTGGAAAACACTTCTCCTTAAGGCAACGCTTAAACAGTTTCGTAAGTATGGGAGAAAGTTCTGGTTGAAGCTTTTTAACACTATAATTGGGATGCCGTCAGGGCCAGTTGCTTTACTGGAATCAAGGTTTTTGATTAGCTTGGCGACCTCACGCACAGATATTTGTATGTTACCTAGCGTGTTGTGGGTTATAGGAGGAAATATGAGGAGTTGATGGTCTTCGTTGCATAGAGTAGAATTAGCTGCAAAGTTCTTGGAAAATAGTTTGGCCTTGTCTGATGCTGACGAGATGACCTCAGGTCCATTGATAATGGTTGGGATAGAACGCACACTTCTGTTCAGGATCCTATTTGTTATTTGCCAAAACTGGTGGGAACCAAGCCGCTGATCAGCTACCTTGGATTTAACAGACTGGGCATATAGCTCTCTTGCATTTTTTATTACTCTTTTACAGTGGTTGCTGGCAGTCCTGAAAGCAGTTTTAGTCTCAGTGCATCTATTACGTTGGTAGCTATGGAAAAAGCGATTTCTGTGCGATGGCAGCAGCACATTCTGGAGAGAACTATGGCTGGCTGTTAGGTTTTTGTTGGAATTTTTAGATAGTATGAATCGGTCTATGCCTACAATTAACCATTCGGTTAGGTCTGCTACTATAGAGGACATATCCTTTTTAAACATGGAATGCAGAGGTAGATCAGATATGAATGTACGGAAGTTATCCCAGTCAGCCATGGAGTATCGGTATACAGTACGGTGGAGGAGTACGTCTCGGGATTACATTTCATTTTTATCTTAACTGATACAACGGAGTAGTCGGAGGATCCTAGAGGAAAAAGAACGGAACATGAACATAGCTCAGGGGAAGTTGAGAGAAAAAGGTCTAGAAGGCTTGCATACTGACCGGTAGTATCGGGCACACGGGTGGGCTCGTGAACAATCTGAGTGAGGTCATAGGCAATGGCAAAATCATGACAGAACCTCCCCTCATCATCTGTCTTATTTGAGTGTGTCAGCCATTCCACGTTATGGACATTGAAGTCACCACAGATGTGAATGTTAGCCGAGGGATGTGCAGACAGGATGTGGTCTATTTTCTCAGATATACTCTTAAAGATAATAACTCCGCTGTTATGGGGCCGATAGAGGGCAAATATAAATGCAGTGGTGTAAGCAAGTGCAACCCGGAAGCACATATAAGGTAAATTAGGGTCTTCTCTTGAGATATCCCTGCCACACGGGAAGCCATCTTTAATGTAGGCACATATTCCATGCCCATGGCGATCTTGGGGGTCAGATTTAGATGTTAATTAGAGTATTCTTTAATTATAAACTCATCTTGGGAAGTGGTCGGCCCTATTCCAGTTTCGCTTAGAAATAATATGTCCGGTTTCGTCTCCTGTAATTGTGTTTCAACCTCTGGAAGGTTTGAATGTAGACCCCTGATGTTGGTGTATTTGACTTGTATAAACCCCCGAAACAACTGGTTGTATTGCAACTAACTCAGCATCCATATAGATTATGACCTGAATCCATGGAAGGTCAACAAATGAGGTCAAAACAATCACATGTTATTTAAGAGAACCTTAAATCAAAATAAACAAAAAATCGGCAGCAAGTCTAAAAATGGAGTTTGGATCAGCGGATCTATTTCTATCATCTTCCATTGTTGTATCTGTCGAAACACAACGAAGGTTGTCGACAGGAAATGTTAATCGCTTCAAAAACCTTGAAATGAAAAAGTGATTGATTCTAGCTCAAATGTGTAGCGATCAAGAAAATCAGGTTTATCGAATTGATATTTACAAACACTTGAAGCTGAACGCATTCAATAATTCTGTCTGCGCTAATTAATATACATTTTTTTTACAAGGGAGTCATCATTTATCAAGGCCCGAAGGCCACTCGAGGATAAGGATTAATGAGTGTACGGTGGTCACCGGGACAGCAGTATAGTAATCATTAGTGGTGGAAATTAATTCTTATTTTATTATTTAGAGCGCGACTCAATAAGAACTTGTTTACATTGGACTTGAAAACTACCATATTGTAGTCAGCTAGAAAGCAGGCCGTTCTAGGAAAGAATCTTTGTTCATGGAATTTGCGTTTAGATTAAGGCACGACCAGAGAGTAGGGGAAGTCGTTGCAGCCAGACGAGTGCCCTTCAGACGAGCACTTGCCATGAAAATAGCGATAGATCAGAGACAAGCTCGCAACATCTCTTCTTACTTATACCATTGTTAGAGTATGGTACCGAGGCCTCTTCTCCATAGCTAATACGTTATATTCAGTATCCGGAAAGAGTTCAAAGACTGGCTACTCGAATGGTTCACAATCTATCGAATTTTTTCTAGAATAGCTGACTCAAAAAGCTTAACCTTTACTCCCTTGAGCGTGGTGATCTCATTTGAGCCTACAATCTCTTAAATGGACATAAATATACCTCCAAATCTTTTATTCATTCCTATACCAGAAAGAGGACTACGCGAACACTACATGAAACGTTTCCACCGCGGACTTCAATGAGAATCTCTGGTCATTGGAATAAATTTCCAAGTGAAGTAATAAATGCAACAACAACAATTTACAATTTACAGTAAATTTGGACAAGTGGTCGACTATTTTTATCCTCTTTTTTTTTTTTTAATTTTTTCCGTCTTTTCCCTACATTACATTGGAGCACAATTGTTTAGTTTTATTATTTTTTTTTACCAATTGAATTTAATTAAATGTGTTCTTTACAAGTATCTGCTATATTCTCTGCTCCATTTATTTCAACTTGACGCGTTGATTTAACTGTGTTTATTTTCATACCTCATTGTAATACTGCTTGATATTCCAGTAGCTCATTTTCTCCATTGAGCGCCGACGATGGCGTGGCGATTTCATTTGAGCCTAAAATCTCCTAAATCTGTCCATTATGATATACTTCAGAATCTTTTATTTATTCCTATACCAGAAAGAGGACTACGGGATTCTAGAACTTTGTTTCTGTTAACTGTTTTCCTCATACCTATAGACTTGGTCTTCCCAAACTGTTGAATAATTAACATTGTTAAAAGTTAATTAGTTATCTATCTATCTATCTATCTATCTATCTATTCAATGATATTCTTAAAATAGTTTATATTGGGAGTTATTTATTGTTTATAGAATAAAGTGTAGCAATGGGTTTAAGCTGAAGATGTTTATATAAATTAGCTAGGTTAAGTATAAACAAAATAACCTTGAGCAGGCAGATGTGGAAAGGTCACACGTTAGTGATACGTGTGCTTTTTGAATGATGACGTAATGGAACTGAGGTTAGAGGTCAGGAAGTTTAGAGTGGAAGTTGGAGTTTGATCACCAGAGTGAACAGACGGCCAGGAAGCGGGCTGGGAAGAAGAAGCATGTAGACGAAATGCGGACCCTGTGAAAACCATTTGAGACAACTGAAATAAATTTATATTATAAAAATATAAAGTGTTGTTCAGTGGTTTCACAAAAGAAGGAAGAACATACGTTTCAGTTGGATAGTGCTGATCATTTCATGGTTCATGAAGAAAGAGGGTATGAAGCATATATTATTCTTCTGACATATGAACTGTAAAATATACCCGTGTGATAACTCTCTGGTACAACATGACTCAATTTACACGTCGATATCATATCCCTGGCTAAACAACAAACATACGATGTATACGTTTATACCTGTTCCAGTTATAAGAACGATAATTATAAGAACGATATCTCCCCCACCTCTCATTGTAACTGTTTTATAATATATAATCCCAATAATGACAATATAACAAAACTAAAGCATCTCATGTTTTGTGCTAGTCATCCTTTCTTTGCTTTGGTTCGTTTTATGAAGTGGCTTCATGCCTTGTCAGAAATGAGTTCCATAAAATATCATCTTGTGTGTGTAAATACTGTGAAGTTGTGATGATGATGATGATGATGAAGATTTGTTGTTGAGAATCATTCTTGATGATTTTTGTTGGAATTCGTTTCCACGGTATCTTTCTATTAAGAATTTGTTCTAGAAGAATATCGAGTACTTATGGCAAGCGATCACATAAACATTGCCAACGTCGGTAAGTGAAAGTGTTTGTGCTTGAATATGGCACACTCAGGTTATCAGCCTACGTCGTTAACCACTGGGCCAGCATCACCTCTCTACTACTATTGCTGCTGACGCCGACAATGATGATCATCATAATGATCATGATGATCATGATTATCTAGTTTAGAATTTCTTATTACTGAAAGAACCCCTTTTAATAACTGTTTATTTAAATAAATCAACACCGATTAATAACCATAATAACCTGTTAATTTATTTTTGCCATTGTACATTTTTTTTTTTTTGCATTGTCACCCCAAACAAGGCGCAGTGTCACTTTGATGGAAGGGATTACTATCTGGGGCATAATTTGCAGCGATACTATGTAGGACGTTAAAAAAAGGGAAATGTTTATGGATATAGGCAACTATTGTATGGGTGTGCTTATAAAGAAAAAAAGGCATATAAAGACATAGTTAACCCGTGGCCCGACATTGCCCGGAAAAGTAGATTTTAAGCTGCATTTTCACCCAAAATAAGACACAGTGCTGCTTTGATGTAGGAGGCATAATTTGCGGGGAAACGATGTAGGGAGTTGAGAAGGAAAATGTCTTTTTATATTACACTTGAACTTCTGCATGTCAGTACAGTCAGGGAAGCAGGAACCCGCAAGGGAATTCCAAGGTCTAGCAGTTCTGGGAAACAAACTATTAGAATAGAAGGCTTTCTGACATCTGAGGATCTCTACTGTGTTGGAGTATGATTTTTCTGCTTGTTGTGTTTGTTGGGAGTATGAAATTCTTATAAAGCAGGCAGAGAGATGCAACATTTCGGCGATGGGACAGAAATTGAAGCTTAGTTGACCGTTCAAGACCTATTAAGTTGGCGACCCTCTTTTGAACTCTGGCAACAATACCCCAAACATAGACAAATGATGGCTTTGTAGAGGTACAGCATACTCTCACGCGTAAGTAACTAGTAGGGAGAGCCCACGTTCTTTGCAGCAGCCTGGGCAATGCCCCCGATGTATCTGTTTCAATTTATGTTCCCTGTGAACATTAAGCCGAGGAGTTTGAATGAAGTACTTTCAGGTAATGTATCAATAGCCATAGCTAATTAGTAGCTGAGAAGGTTTTTGTAATTATTAAAGCAAAGAAGTTTTGCTTGATTTGTTTCCAAGTTAATATTTCCTTTTTTAGATATTTTCTACATGCTTGCTAAACTCCATCTTCTGAACGATTTTTATGAGAACATAATTTCATTAAAAATTTGAATAATACTGAGCGCAGTGCCATTATTATCAATTGTTGAGTTTTTTAAAAATATTTTAACCATATCAAAGAAGAAAAATGTTGACGACGAAAAGAAACTAAAATACTTTTCTTGTCTTCTTTTCTATCCTAATGTCTAATTCATTTTTTAACATAAGTTAGACAAATGGGGTAAATAAGGGGTGGGGGTAAAAAAAGAAGAAAAAAGGAACTGTATTAAAACGTTTTAATAGAGCTCGTTTTCTACCCCAACCCTTTTGTCTAATTTATGTTTGTAAACAATTAATTAGACATTAGGATAAAAAAAGAAAAAAATATATTTTAGAAGTGTATTTCAAAATTTTTCTTTAATAATAATATATAGCTGAACTAAAAACAAAAGCTCAACAATTCATAATAATGGCACTGCGGCCAATATTATTCAGTTTTATAATTTCTAAATGTTTCATTGTAAGTTTTAAACCTTGCCGCAGTGTACAATATTTTTTACCCTGATTGTTTCTATTACTTGACCTGGCGAATCTCTGTGCCTTGATAAGGTACAGAAACGTATCTTTAATTTGAATGGCTCTACCCTTTCTACTTCTCTGCAGCATCTCTCTTTCTCTCTCTTTCTCTCTCTCTCTCTCTCTTTCTTTCTCTCACTCACTCACACGCACACAGACGTGATATTGCTAGTTTTAGACTTTTTTTAAAATAAATATTATTATGGCATGTCTTTCAGAATTGTCTCTGCTTCTTTTCTTCCAGTTCTATGACTCGTCAGTCATCAGTTCATTGTCTTAATACCTCATTGTAATACAGTTTTCTTTTTCAGTAGCTTCTTTCCATGTATTGCAAATTGTGGAACTCTCTTCCTGCTGACTGTTTTCGTCTTACGTATAGTCTTGTTCTTGTGTTCTTGTTAGTGATGTTGTTGTTGGTGGTGGTGGTGGCGGTGCTAGTGATGGCATCAAAATTGATCGAATTTAAGATAAATGTAATTTACAAAAAAAAAGTGACTTTTAATTAATTACTGTGATTTTCTTTTCTTTCATGTAAGTGCGATTTTCATTGAGAAATAATGAATCCACGTCGAATTGACTTTGATTTACAGTACGACATGAGTAAGTGATTGATTAAACCATTATACTTTCATTCTGGGTTCTCTTAGAATTGTTTCTAACAAGAGGAAATGATTGTGGTTAGCCTTTGAATATAGAAATACCGTGTCTTTCTTTCTCTTCAAATGCAATTCTCTTTCTATATAAAATCCAAGTACGTTCAAGGATGGAATACTGCTGCCATATCTAGGTAGGAGCTGCTAAAAACAGCCTATCCTGCTTTGACAGAGTACAAAATAGACTTCGTGGCTTAGTGGGGGATGCCCTTTTCTCTTCCCTGCAACCTGTCTCTCACAGAAGAGACGTTGCAAGCCTATCTGTTTTATCGTTATTTCCATGGCAGGTGCTCGTCTGAACTCCAATCTCTCGTCCCCCTTCGCCAATCTTTTACGAAAAACACCCGTCTAGCTGAATCCAATCAAAAACTTTCCCCACTCCTTATCTATGCCTAAATCAAAACGTAGATTCTAAGAACAAAGCTTCTTTCTAGCTTCTTTCTTAGAACTGCACGCCTGTGGAACTCTGTTCCGTCTGCCTGCTTCCCACCTGACTACAACCTGGATGTGTTCAAGTCCAACGTAAACAAATTCCTGATAAACCGCCCCTTAAGTAGATACTTTATTAAATCTCCACACTGTAAAAAAATCTTTCTTGTGGTCCATATATTAGTTCCATTGCTCCTCCTGCTTCTCATAAAATCGGTTCTCTCTATCACTCCAAACACTTTCTCACACCTGAGGCTTTTTCTATCTTTACAAATTTACTATCAGATGATGATGTATGGAAGATATTTGAGTCTGCGGATCTATGTTCCATTTGAGGATTCTTGATAAGGTGCATATGTTACGTTGTCGTATCATAAAATGAGCGTTTGTTGTATTGTCTATTTATATAGGATTGGGTGTTTAATTATCTTACCAGAGTTAATGTCGTTGTGTGTGTGATCGTCTAGTGTTCTTTCTATTACATATGTTCATATGCTGTTAAGTGTGAATATGTGTGTACATGTCATGTATCTTCAACATACCTTCTGCCATTTCGTTGGTCCATCTGGAAATTCTCGTCTGGGAGGGAGACTTGATACCTGTTTTTGGGGACGAAGATTTATTTCACTCCAAGACAAGAAATTGGTTCTATAGTTTTATTATTCACCTTCCAGTTTGAACGCAGAAGATTGGAAAGTGAATTTGGCCTGTGTTGTTTCTTTACCTAGGTCTTATTTCTACCATGTCAGCGTTCGCCCCCATCCCCCAGCAAAGGGGTGGAGATAACGGCGAAGCCGTCTGCTCTCTTCCAAGTCCCAAACAAATCTCCTCGATTCAGCTAACCTGATCATGTGACTCACACGCAATCCAATCAGCTGATCTTGACTTCCGGTCAACGTGTCTACACTATAATTCACACTCTCCCCCCTTCTCTCTCTCTCTCTCTCTCTCTCTCTCTCTCTCTTTCTCTCTCTCTCTCTCTCTTTATCCATTCTCTAACACGGAAACGTATTTGTAATTTTATTGGCCTTTCTTATTCTCTGTAAAATCTCTCTCATGCACACACACACACACAGACGTGATGTTGCTAATTTCATACTTTTTTATATAAATATTATTATGGCATGTCTTTCAGAATTGTCTTTGCTTCGTTTCTTCCAGTTCTATGACTCGTCGGTCTAGTGACCTCCATCAATTTGTTGTCTTAAAACCTCATTGTAAAACAGTTTTCTTTTTCAGTAACTTATTTCGATGTATTGCAAACTTGTGGAGTTCTCTTCCTGCCGACTGTTTCCCTCCTACCTATAGCCATGTTCTTTTCAAGGCTAAGGTCAATAAGCATTTTTTGTTTTTGTTGACTTTTTACATGAAATAATTTTAAGCATTATCTGGTGTGTTGTTGTCGTTGTTGTTGTTGTTAGTTCCTTACATCAAGTGGCTTCATGCCTTGTCTTGAGCGATTAAAATAAATATTTGTAGACTTTCACAGAGACTGAAATCAAAGAATGAATGTGATCATAATTTATCTGAAATCTGCAGCCATTGCTCATTCGCGAAAACACTTAAAAAATTTTTTTTATTTACTATATTTTCTTATCTCATATTATATCTTGTCGACCATTAAGCTGTGTGGTACATGATATCTGTCATGATTATTTCGCTAATTAACTGTCATAACGTCGGAGATTTCTCATCAAAAACAAAGCAGATGATAAGAAGAACCGATTCATCTTATCTTCCAGCTGCCTCGTTTTACATCACATTCTCTTATCAACAGTCGTCTTTAACAAAACAGAGTAACCTCCCCTTGGGAATTAACATTCGAGTTTCAAAGGAAAAAGTTAATTGGATTTGAGAAGCATTCAAATAGCAAGTACATTTTGTGAAATGATTATTAAGAGTTGCCAAAGGCACACGTTTAATCAGTTCAGTAACAGTTAAGCAGTTCCGTAACAAAAATTAATTTTACTTTGTTTACAAACCTATTTTTCAACATAACTAGACCACCATGACGAGTTGGGTGGCTAATTGTTATCTATGTATGAACGGCTCTCGTCTTGAGAACGCAGCCTACTTTGACAAACATCTGAAATGAAAGGCATCCGTTGCCAAAGCTGCTGGAAAAACATGGTTGGATCATTCTGCTGCTCCAAAATGTATCTCATCTCTGACGCAATCTTCCACCTTTACAAGAGCCAAATACGTTCTAAGATGGAGGAATGTTGCCATATATGTGGAGAAGCTGCTAAAAGTACAATTTTCTGGCTTAACAAAGTAACCACATTCGAAATCTAGTGGGCGAGAACATTTTGCTTCCCTACTTCCTTTTACTCCCAGAAGAAACGTTACAAATCTCCGCTCTATCTTTATGTTCAACCATGTGCTCGACTGAGCTTCAGTCCATAGTTCCCTCCTGCAAAACATTCGCAAGAAAATTCGTTTATCTACAACAGCTACTAATAATTTCACTTTCTACTTATCTGTGTCTAAAACTAAACAGAATTTCCATGAGCAAAGTTTTTTCCTACAACTGTCCGTCTGTGGAACACAATACCGTAGGACTACTTCCCAGATGACTATAACATCATCGTTTTCAAATTTAATATAAATAAGTTCTTGTTGAGTCGTCCTCTTAAATGATTAAACCCAAGTTTGCTTATAAAAAGCCCCCCCCCCAATCAGGATTTTAAAAACAATACAATATACTTTCCTTCTCTTTTTTCTTTCCTTATGTGCCATGATGTCGTTAAGCAGAGTTTGTTTGTCGAAGGTGGTGATTGTGTATTGTCAGTCCAGTGGTAAGCGCCGTTCATGCGCAAATGTGTAGTATCAGTAGTAATCCACTTTTAAAAAGAACGGAGATAATGAAAATCAAAATGTAAGGTTAGAAAAACGACCACGTGCGCATTTGTATCTTTTTAAAAAAACAAATATTTATTTATTTAAAGTTTCAAACTACTTCATTTACTCACATAAAATAATATACGAAAATATAGATTTATGCGTAAACTTTAAGTATTTACTTCAAAAGTGCTCAATACGTAGGTAGAGCTAGTTAGTAATTTATAAAATATATATGGCGGTTAAGCTACACTGAATATTCAGCGTTTCATCCACTATAGGATTCGTCAGGCTTATGCGTGAATTCTGTGGTTGTTTCTCGTTTTTATATATGTTGAGAATTTTAGTTAGCCAATCAGCTTTCTAGTATCCACCGCGCCCCTTCCTATCAGCCAATGAGTATGCATTTTATCAAACAAAGGATCTGTTTTAGAACTAGGTTAGTGGTTTAGGGTAGACGATTTTCCTCCTTTCTTTTTTTTTATATACGAATCCTATAGTGGATGAAACGCCGAATATTCAGTGTAGCTTAACCGCCATATATATATATATATATATATATATATATATATATATATATATATATATATATATAGTAATGTGGTTGGATTGATAATTTAAAATTAAAATTAGAATTAAAAATTAAAAATCTGTTTCATAAGAAGGAACAACAACATGTCAATAATTTGTACGATCGTTTCGGAAACGATGTTTTTATTGTGATAGACATTAAGCCACGGACAATAATTTTGACATATAGTTTTTTTTAAACAAAGTCTCCTCATCAGCAAAAGTATTGGGTGTTTTTTTTTTATATGTAAAAGACGCCATAAATAAACCTAGCAATTTTTAAGTAAGGCAGATGTATCTTTTAATTGTTCGCCTTTTGAAAACCGTAATTATCGTCAAAGCATTCAGTTGGATGTTGATTGTAGCTTATAAATGTACGAATATCTATCTATCTATCTATCTATCTACATATATATATATATATATATATATATATATATATATATATATATATATATATATATATATAATTTAAATGTTATGCTGAAATGCCGTAGAATTACAGATTGTATAATACTGTAAACATAAATTCAAATAAAAATCAATATCAATATTTATAAAACGATCCCAAGCAGATAAAAAAGCTCAATATGCGAGAGATAGAGCAATAATATAAATGAAAATTCTGAATTAAATTATATACAATTATAAAATATATTGTTTGATAAAGAAGTATAAATAATTGTTAAAGTTTTTTTTCCTTAATCCATAGATTTTCAATGAATAGCTCATCTCATCGGAAGAAATGTTATTGGCAAAATCGATGATAAATTTTGCTTAGCATATAAATTGAAAATTAAAATTAAAATAATGATGTAAAAAGGATATTCCATGGTGAAAATAATGTTGTTTGAGATATAAAATAGAATTTTAATGGAATATTCGAATATTATGCAGATTACGTTCCGTCTTCCTACTTCCCACCGGACTACAACTTGGATGTGTTCAAGTCCAACGTTAACAAATTCCTAATGAACCGCCCCCTTAGGTAGATACTTCGTCAAATCTCCACACTAACGTAATGTACTTGCAATAACCCTTATCTCTGAGTGGCTTCCGGGCCTTAATAAGTGGTGATCACTGCGTAAAAAAGAAAAACAAAATTAAGCATCGGCCCCCCCCCAAAAAAGGGTCCCTTGATTTCTAACAACTTCGACTAAAGTAAAATGAAACAAAACATTATTAATGTCCGTAAACATTTAAATAGGAACCAATAAAATATACCAATAAGAAAAGAGTGTAGTATCTGTTTTGAGGTTATGGTACCATCCTTTCAGTCACTAAATCCCATTTTGGGGATAAGAATATGGCAGCCGTTCTGTTGTCATAAGACCATCCTCCCTGGTATTATCTCCTCATTAGAGGGGAGTGTAGTAACGACTCTCTTCTGATGAGACGATCCTCACACGCATTAACTTCTCATCTGGGAGGATAGTGTAGTATATGCTTGCTCGTCATGATAATATCCTCCCGCCTATTACTTTCTCAAATGAAGACAGTGTAGTATATGTTCGTTTTTTTATATCTGCTATGTACACGTTAGTTATTAAAAATAATTTTGTTAAAATTCTTTCAATTTATTGCAAATCATGTGTTAAGACTTGCTTATTCCTCTTTATCATATCACGTTGACAAGAAAATTCTTGCGGTTTTAAACTTTTAAATTCAGATGAACATATCTCGTCTCAAATAAAAATTTATTGATCGAAATAAGCATCGCCAAATCAACACACTTTTGCCTACGAAAAACAATTATATTTATGCCAATAACATTCAAATTTTTCATTCAGGTGACGATGAAGTCGCTGAAAGGGTTTATGCTATCTCTTAAGTTTTTTAAGCATTTCTCACATAGAAAGTTGTAAAGATGCCTGAAAAAGTGATAGTCGGTAGATGAAAGGTCAGAGGACTATGGCGGATGGGGCAGAGTTTCGTAGCCCAATTCGTTCTTCTGAAGGATCGATTTAGCAACGTGCAGTCAGGCATCGTGGTGAAGAAGAATTGGGCTGTTTTTGTTGACTAATGCTGGGTGTTGTTGTCGAAGTTTCTGATGCATTTCATCCATTTGTTGACAGTACTTCACCACCATAATGGCTTTGCTTGCATTCAAAAAATTGTGATGGATGAGATTGGTCACAGACCACCAAACAGTCAGCATGACCTTCTTTTTGTGCAACTTTGGCTAGGGGAAGTGTCGAGGAGCTTCATCAGCGTCCAACTACTAGGCTGAGCGTCACCTGTTGTTGTATAAAAAAAAAAAAAAAAACATTTTTCAACGCACATCACAACCCGCTCGAGAAACGGATTGTTTTTGTTGCGTAGAAGAAGGAAAGATGACATTTCAGAATGGCGTTTCTTTTAGTTGTCAGTCAATTGGCGAGGCACTTATTTATACAGATTTTTGTTTTTCCAATCTATCTGAAGTAGCTGAAAATCGTCGTATACATTACGTCTAATTCAGAAGCAAGTCCTCGGACAGTTGTGCATGGATTGGCTTCAACTAAGGCTCTTATTTGATAGTTGTCAACATCCGATGACCGACCACTACGCTCATCATCTTCAAAACTCTCGTCGCCGCCACGAAATTTCTTAAACCGCCATTGTTCTGTCCATGAAGCTGTGTTTTCTGAGTCAAACTCTTTGTTGATATGGCGAGCTGTTTCAGCAGCTTTTTGGCCTAGCTTGAATTGAAATAAAATTGTTCTAATTTGCTTTTTCTATCTTGCATTCAACATATGTTTAAAGAAAACAAAACTGTTTTAAAGCGATTGTAATTTAAACGATTAGGCAAAGCGAAAAACGTTTTTAAATGACATATAAAATAAAGATATTATAACGAAAACTTATTTGAAAATATATCATTTGAAATCCAAATTAAAAATTCCGCAAGAACTTGATTCTCAACCTAATTATTCGTATGAATTGATGATGCCAATCTTTTAAAAGTTAAAATGATGACATTTTTGAATTTTTGAGATGAGGATTGATAATTCGTATTATTTGAATTCTTCGGACTACTGTTCTCATCTTGAATATTATTTACATAACATTTTGGACGATGTAACCTTCAACCGTTATCAAGTATATCTATTCGAATTCGGGAATGTTTCGAACTTGGGAATCTGTACAAAATTTCGAACGCATCCCTTTATTTAATCCATGGATGTAAAATGTTCTCGTCCCGACAGCCACGACTGAGTAGAAGACCTGAATAATTCGCAATTGTATTTCCAGTGTAGCGTCGTCTGCACCGAGAATCGAACCTTCGACAGAATGTTACTTACAATTAAATTTAGCAAAGTACTTTATCCACTACGCCACGAAGTCCCTGTGAACGTGAAATGATGCTTATTATTCTGGTTTGGATTAAAATGCATTAAAGCCATTTTTTATCGGATTGCAAAGGATATAAAAAACACAAAATCTCATTATGGCCTTTAACAAGCATATTTCTTCTCCTAGGAGTGCGCCATCTTCTGCCAAAGGCGTATACCCCTTCAGCATCCCGAGGTAATTCTCTTCATCCCATGAGTGCATATGTTTTTATAGATAGAATAAATAATGATATCGGGTATAAAGGATTGGATTCCACCACTCCAAATATATCAACATATAAAACTCATCTTTTTTGACAGCGATTCTACTTATAAAGCTGTAAAAGATAAAGACTATCGCAGAGATTTCTATATTCGAGGAATCTTCATGCACTTTTTACCAAAAATAATACTTCCTTCTGTAGATGAAAATAATTTCTATTAAAAAAAGAAACGCAACAAAAAAAAGATAAATAAAGAACTCCATTAAAAGGACATTTGGAAAATCTTTTTTATTGGGGGGCGTGGGGGGAGGTATTATGTATACCAGCAGTATTCACTACATACGTGTTTAACTGGCTTCTTCCATAGGAAGGAGTGCCAAGGGAGTATTATGTTCACAAAGGGTCTTGAGTAGTATCTATATTCCGGCCAGAAGAGATAAGAACGTAAGGTCTTTGCAGTTCTTGAAGGGGGGTGTCGAAGTCCTACATACAGTACATGGTATCCACAAACGGTCACCCATATGGTACTGATAACACTCAACGTTGCTTAACTTCGGGGATTTCATAAGAACCAGTGTATTAACGTGATTATGTTTTATTTATTGGGAGGTGGCGGCTCATTGGTGGGTTTTGATCATGGGGGTTATTTCACTTTTTCATTTTTTTTTTAATATGAGATCTCCAGGTAATCTTGGATGTGAGTCTTGTCGTCAGTCAGGTATATGCTTTCCAAGGAAAGGTGTGAGGATGTGTGATATTTGAGATTGTATTTGATGTTTATTCCACCGGCTGTTGTGAGTTTTGGACAAATGATAGGTTTTGCCTACGATTGGACTGATTATATCAACTATACCACTCACTGGACAAAGCCTGGGAGGGCAGATCGGTAGCTCTAGATATATCTAAGGCTTTTGACAGGGTATGGCATGAGGGTCTCCTCAGGAAAATTAGAGCATACGATATCATTAGTAGAATACTAAACATAATTAAATCCTTCTTAGATAAGAGAAAAATCCAGGTTGTCCTCGACGGTCGTACATCTAAACAATATGATATAAATGCGGGAGTGCCCCAGGGATCTATCCTTGGACCTCTGTTGTTCCTAATATTCATAAATGACCTCCCTGACAAAATTGTCTGTGAGATGGGTATATATGCTGATGACACCACACTCTAAAACAGGCACGACAGGAAAACAAATGAACCCATATCTAAAGAAATGGCAGAAACACTACACGATGACCTCCAATCTGTAGTGGAATGGGGACAAAAATGGATGGTCACGTTCAATGCCGCCAAGACTAAACTAGTTTCCTGGAATAATTACAAGAAACCTTCTCTACCACCAATAGTAATGGCCAACGACTCTTTATCTGAGAGTACATCTTTTAAACTCCTTGGCCTAACGTTCACAGGAAACATGAGTTGGAACAATTACATTGAAAGCATTGCCAGGGCCGCTGCAAAGAAGGTAGGCTCTCTCTACCGTGCTAGAAAACTACTAACACCCGAAAGTATAGTATCCTGTACCTCTATAAGGCCACCATTCGCCCATGTATGGAGTATTGTTGTCATATTTGGGCTGGTGCATCTGCTACTAGTCTCTCGCTCCTAGACAAGATTCAAAAGAGAGTCGCTAATCTGATAGGCCCTGAACTGGCATCTTCAGCCTCTGTCCCATCGACGAAATGTTGCATCCCTCTGCCTGTTCTACAAGTATTTTAATGGATAATGCTATGACGAACTGCAAGCACTTGTGCCCCCACGACGTAAACACCCTCGACAAACCCGACAGGCAGCTAAATCTCACCCCACAGAGTAGATATCCCTATATGTAGAAGATCTTTCTACTCCAGTAGTTTCTTCCCCAGAACCGCTAGACTTTGGAATTCCATTCTGGGCCACTGCTTCCCCAACTGTACTGACGTGCAGAAGTTCAAGTGTAACGTAAACAGACACCTTGCTGCCCAAATCTATACATAGTACCCCAGTAGTTTTTACCCTTGATAGTACTCCTCTACTCCAAAGTGGCAATGTGCCTTGTTTGGGGTGAAAATATTATTAAAAAAAAATTGGAAACGGCTCAAAGGGTGGCACACTGAACCTCGGGCGCTGACGATATGTGGATGATACATTCATATTCTGGCCCCACCAGGAGGACGCCCAAAACTTTCTAGACCATGTGCCCCCTATGCATCTATCTATCAAGTTCACTATGGAAAAGGAACATACCAACAAATTAGCATACCTGGATGTATTAATAACAAATATGGATAAGAATTTTGTATCTTCCATATATCGAAAACCAACCTTCATGGGAAAATACCTGAATTTCAATTTACACCATCCATCTCATGTAAAAAAGGGAATCATCTAGGGTTTGGCAGAACAATATGTAGCGACGACAACACATACCAGGAGTTGGACAACCTAAGAATAACCCTCCATTGAAATGACTACACAGAGAGCGTTAAATCGACTATGGAAAACCTAGAGCAGACATCAAAGGACAATACCCAAAAACTTTCTACAGTGTGCACACTATACATAAAAGACCAGTCCGAAAAAATAAAAAAATGCAGGCTATATGACATCAGAACAATATTCAAGAGTGATTCAACTCTCAAAAAATACCTAGTACGAGTCAAGCCCCGACCGGAAGTCTTATGACAAAAGCTGTATATGAGATTTCCTGCAAATGTGGAAAAGTATACAAAGATAAGACCGGTCGCTGCCTAAAGGTAGGCCCAGAAGAACACCTAAAGCCGTGACAGGAAGAGGTCTAAAATTCTGGACTAGTTGATCACATATGGAAAGAAAAAGCTGCGCAATCCCTTTGCGGAACGAGATCAAAATAATTCACAGGGATGCAAGGTGGAGGGTCGGGCGACACAACGAGGTAGCACATATGTTAAAAAAAGAAAAATTACTAAGCAGATCAATCCTAGAGTTTAGTACCATTTGGGAGCCTCTAATCTATATCTATAAAAGTGAACGTGTGTGTGTGCATGTGTGCATGTGTGTGTGTGTGTGTACATTTCCCTAAGCAATAACTCTGTCAATTTGAAGTCTACATACGCGAAATTTGATATACAGGGTATTTGAGAAAATATTTGTGATTCATTTTCGGGCAGAAATTTGGCTGTTAAGAGGCCAAAGTTAAACGATTTGACCTTTGAGAACTCTACCAAACTCCTCCGACAATTTTAAGTTTAAACACTTGAAATTTTAGATATAGGTTCTGTTGACATGAATCTAAGTTAATAAATTTGATTTGAGCCCAAAACAATAAATGTTAAGGGGTCATAATAGGGGTCAAAGTTTAAAAAATTAACCGCTTTTTTTTCTTTTTTTCTGCTCAACATACACCTCCAAACACACGGGCAACGCCAGGCTGAAATGCTAGTATATCTATAAAAGTGAAAATGTCTGCACGTGTGTGTGTGTGTGTGTGTCTGTGTGTCCATTTCTCTACCGAATAACTCTGTCAATTTTCGGTCTACAGACTCAAGATTTGACATAAGGGATATTGAGATTTGAAATAATCTTTTTCATTGGTTTTCGGACAGAAATTTGGCTGATAAGGGGTCAAAGTTCAATGATTTAACCTTTGAAAACTCTACCAAACTCCTCCGCATATTGGGTCTAAACACTTGGAATTTTAGGTATAGGTTACATGGACATGGATCTCAGTTGGATAATTTGATTTAAGCCCAAAACAATAAATGTTAAAGAAGTCATAATTGGGGTCAAAGTTATAAAAAAATTGACCTCTGCGGTCTCTACCAAATTACTCAGCCAATTTTGGATCCAAACATTTGATACTTTACATAAAGTGTATTCAGATATAGGGAAAGCTTTTTAATCGTTTCTTTTTTTTTTTTTTTTTTGCTGAAAATTTGGCTTCCAAGGGATAATGGTTCAAAAGATTTTGCCTTTGCAGTCTCTAGTAAACTATTAAGCCAATTTTGGGTCTAAACATTTGAAATTTGACATAAAGGGTATTCAGACATACAGCAAGCTTTTTAATCAGTTTTTAGCGAAATTTTGGCTGCCAAGAGGTCAAACTTGACAGAGTTGACCTACCAAACTCCTCCGCCATTTCTGGGTCTAAACACTTGAAATTTTAGATGAAGGCTATTTTGACATGGGTCAAACATTTAAATTTGATTTTAGCCAAAAACAATAAATGTTAAGGGGGTCAAAATTAGGGGCAAAGTTAAAAAATTCGGTCTCTACCAACTTTTCTCTATGGGAGTTAAGGACGCCTATTGTATATAAAGGCATTACCGTACATATTCACACTTTAATATATACATGTGCACATGAAGTTATGAACAGTACGTAGGGCACGAGCAAAGCCGGGCTGAACTGCTAGCTGTAGAAAAAACAAATATTATAAACCATTAAAATTTCAGCGATGGAAGGGAGATAATCCCCCTGTCAATATGTATTAGAGTTGCCTCTTCTTTATCAACCGATTTTTTTTTCCACGGATTCGAAACAATGACCAATAAGTTGAGACTGACTCACAGAAGTACGAAAATATCTATGGAGCCAGTAACTTTTCTCCTTTCTTTTCCAAACAACAACCGACATATCTGATGAAGGTCGGAGGACAATCCGACCGAAATGTTGCACAAATAACACTCAAGATGAGAACAACAGCCGATCAATACAAGTAATATAACCAGAGTTTTTTCTTTCACTGAACACAGTCATGACAGGAAGATAAACAATTCCTTACATCAGACTTTAATCATAACACATCCAGCAATTTCTATATCATGATTTAATCTGCATGTTGTAAAATAAATCCTTAAATAAATCCATATATTTTTATAAACCTACAAAATGCACCAAGGGGTGGTGTATAATACATGCGTATATTATTCGAACTATTTTCTTCAAATCGTAAAAAAATCTAAAGGTTTAATTTTCTTTTAAAACAAAGTTGATTTGTATTAATTTGTTGTTAGCGTAAAATGCTATTTAAATTTTTCATAAACACTTGAAAATACTCGACAATTGATATGCAAAAATGGTGAAGAAACATATCTCTCTCACATAGTATTATTCAGAAAACCATTCTTAACAAAGGAAAAGGGGCTTTTTAAAAACTATATATCCAAATAAAGTTAGAAAAATATTTTTTGTTTCTGATCAAGAAATATGTCCCAGGTTGCTGAGGTCTGTTTTCAGTTTATCACTTTTTTTTCTACGTTCATTTGGGTGAAATTGGTTTATTTTGTCTTGGTAAGCTTGCCGTTCACACGAGCATGGAGTCATTGGTATCGCTCGAGGAATCTCTTGATTGTCTATAAATCTTTCTTTTTGATTTAACTTTTTTTTATCCCACATTTCGTCTTAGTAGTATATCTACTTTAATAACTGTTCGTCCCTTTTGCTTTTCTCTTTTCAAGACTGACAGTATAACTCAATTTATTTTCCCTTTCATATTCAAATCATATCCCCTCCCTTTTTTTAACAAATTTGTTTTCCCAGAATTGAAAATTCATGGCAAGTATTCATCCTGTCAGTGGCTTGTTTTAATCACCTAAACTCTTGTTTTGCTAGTCAGACCAATATTCCTTTCAAATGATTTTTCTGGGAATTAAAAATTCAGCCGTTTTTCTCTTCCGTTAGTCAGAATGAATCGTGATAAATTTACCTGTAAGGTACCAGGAAGTTTATTCGATTTTATCTGAGATGCACAATATTGCCACAAGAAAGAAATATTCTCATGCCAGATTGTCCTGACAACCCCTGTACAGAGAAACATTACACATTAGAGGACAGTGTCTAGTAGACATTCAAGTTCTCTTTAGTAGACATTCAAGTTCTCTCTTAAGATTATTGAATTTCGTGTGAAAATTAAGACAAATTCATACAACTACTAATGTTAAAAAAATAAATTTATTTGACCAGATTGGACTTTTATAGAATATAATCAACCAATTCTTTTTTTATTTTAACTTACATTTGTTAGGGGATAGGCATATCGCCACTTGGACGCAAGAGGCTCTTATTTAGGACCATGCCTAGAAAAGATTAACAAGATGTTGGTTTACGTTACATTTAAACTTCTGCATATCAGTACAGTCAGGGAAGCAGGTAGCAGGAAGGGAAGTCCAAAGTGTAGCTGTTCGAGGGAAGAAACTATTAGAGTAGGAAGCTTTTAGAGACATCAACAATGAAGGGGTGTGATTTTGTTGTTGAGCGGCTTTGTCAGGGATATGTATGTCGTGCGGGCACAAATGCAACGAGTTCGTTAGAGCACATTCCATTAAAATATTTGTAAAACAGGCACGGGGATACAACATTGCGGCGATGGGACAAGGGTTGGATCATAGTTGATAAAGTGGGACATTAGATTAAAAACTCCTTTTTTGGACGTTATCCAAGAGGGAGAGACTCTTGGTAGATGCACCACCCCAGATGTCGCAACAATACTCCATGCATGGGCAAATCATGGCCTTGTAGAGGTATAGAATACTCTCAGGTGTGAGTAGTTTTCTAACACGATAGAAGGAACCCACCTTCTTTGCAGAAGCCTTAAAATTAAACTTATCGTATAATAATTTCAACAAGAATGGCACCTCTCTTTACATTTATGTATCAGGTTGGCAGGAAAGTTCTTGTGGTTTTTAACTTTCAAATTTGGATGAACATATCTCGACTTCTTTTGGTTTACTCTGGCTTCGGGAAGTGTCGGGGAGCTTTGTCGGCGTCTAACCATTGAGCTGAGCGTCGGCAGTTGTTGTAAAGAACCGACTTTGCGTTGCAAGTCCCAACCCGCTGAGAAACGGGTCGTTTTTATTGTGTAAAACGAGGAAAGATGACACAGTTCAACGAAAAATAGGTTGTTTTCAATTTTTTATTACTTTTTATGGAAATCGCTCCAGGCAAGGCATGAAACCATTTGATGTAAGGGGCTAAAAATACCACTTCAAAGTCAAAAACTTTCAAACGATAAGTATTAGATGGAATAGATTTAGACCAATAAAGCTACAATTCTTCCCTCTTTGTCAGAAATATCGCTCATGGAATGTGAGGACTAAAGGACAAAATAAAGGAAGCGAGAGTTACGAAGTTGTCGAAAGTAAAAATCACTTTCGTTTAGTCATTTATTTTGTAATCTTGGATATTTGTAGGTCATCTTGAAATGAAAAGAATTGCAGAAAAGTTTCGTCGGTATGAATTTCGCCAAGAAAATAGCTACAAATCACAAAAATGTGTGCAAAATAACAAAAATAACAACAATTTATGTATTTTTTTTGTTGAAAATCCTTTGAGATAAGTAATTTGTATATTTATTAATTTGCGAACTGTCATCATGAAAATAAGTTCAAACACCAAAAACTTATCCAAGTAGTTAGAAAAGTAACTTATCTTGTCTTTGGTAACATTTATTTGTTATATATTTGTTTGTTTTTTTACCACTTTTTGGTTTGTTGTCTATAGTAAAACATACCCCGATATTCTTTTTTAAATCTCGTATAAAAATAATCTGCCACAAGAATTAGCAAACCATTTTTTTTTCTATTTAAGGCGAAATCTTTTTGACACACAAAAATATTTGCTGCACTCAACAACCTTTAACAGAAGATCAAATGTCAGGAATTCATTCTTGCCATAAGTTGAATGACTTTAAACAGATTTTTAACTTCAGTTGACCCAGACAGCATCGTAGAAGGAAAGAAAAAACAACAAAAAAATAGGTATGAATCTGCAAGTTACGACATTTTTGGCGGCGGGATGAAGGTGGGGGGATCGATTCTGCTGTTGGCATTTGTTCCCCAAATTCTTTCTAAAATCAGATACACGAACAATCACGTGAAGATGGCCAACCTGCACAATCACCCTTATTCCCCCGCTTAAACTAGATTAAGGAGTAAATCTTATTTGGTCTTGATGTTTTTTTTTTATGGAAATCGCTCCAGATGAGAAAACTGTCGAGATGAAACCACTTGATGGAAGAAGCTAAAAAAATAACTACAAGGTAAAAAAAAAAACAACAACAGACAAAAACAAACAAAAAAAACAAAAATAAAAACCAAAAAAAAAAAAAATTAGCCAACAATAAGTAATAAAATGAATAGATTCCGACACAGAAAACAAAAATTATTCGATCTTTGTCAGAAACATCGCTCGTGGAATGTGAGAACTAAAGGATAAAATAAAATAAGAGAGATTTAGGAGGCTGCCGGTATTAAATAAAGACACTAAAAAAGTTTAATGAATTTTCGGTACTTATGCTGTATAAGGACTGTGCTAGTGTCGGTATCTTTTGGTTGTTTACGGAAAACGTTTGAAAGTTTCATGATTTTTTTCGCCGAAAACGCTGGACATTTTTTTTCGACGGAAAATATATTATTTCCGTTAGTATGAAGCTAATTCAATGAAAAATTAATTGAAAGATGTAAAATATTTTCTTGAGTAATTATTGCACAATCTTTATGAAGTTTTAAAAAAATTCTAATAAAACAACATTCATTGTTAGATAAGTTTAATGAATTTTTTTTTTTTTTTTAACATTTTCACCCCAAACAAGGCACATTGCGACTTTGGTGTAGGGAGCTCCTGTCAGGGGTAACAACTACTGGGGTACTATGTATAGATTTGGGCAGCAAGGTGTCTGTTTACGTTACACTTGAACTTCTGCACGTCAGTACAGTTGGGGAAGCAGGGACCCGGAATGGAATTCCAAAGTCTAGCGGTTCTGGGGAAGAAACTACTGGAATAGAAAGATCTTTTACATCTAGGGATCTCTACTGAATGATTGTTTTTGTACTAACAAACAACTGATAGCAAATTGATTTTTTAAAAGTATGACGTCTTTAAATTTTAAGAATCCAACAGGAAACTTGGCGGAACAGAGTGAAAAAGAATAGGATCAAACATGTAAGATTTATTGCCTCAGCCGGTTTAGCATAATTAGACTGGGTTAAAGTTTAGGAGAGTTGTAAAAACATACACAATTATAGGTAAATGTGTCGCCCAGAGAATTCTTTTCTTGTCTTGACAGTGTTTAAAATCGACCACCATCTAGTGGGGATGATCTTTTTTTTTATTTTTTACGATCATTTCATTTTTTCCTTTATTTGGGAGTCACCACTTATCAAGGACCTTAGGACACTCGAGGATAAGAGTTAATAAAGGATAAGGGCTAATGAAGTTGTTTGCACGGCATCCGAGAAGGCTAACATGCTTGCCAGTCGGTTTGCTTCAAATTCCACATTGGACCCAGCAAACTATGTCCTCCCTGACTTTCCTTTGCGGACAGCCGCCACACTAGATGATCTGAAAATTACTCCTTCTCAGATGCATGATATCATAAAAAACCTAGACACTTCCAAAGCATCTGGACCCGATATCACCCGGCTGTGCTATTAAAAAAATGCTCGGCTTAGGTTGCTTCAGTTCTCTCCAAACTTTACAACAAATGCCTTAACGAATCTTGCTTTGCTGACTATTGGAAAACTGATTCTATGGTCAGTTTTTAAGAACTCTGGCGAAAGAACTGACCCATTAAATTATCGCCCCATTAGCCTCCTCCCGCTTTTCGCCAAAATATTTGAGTCCTTAATTAATCAATCTCTAGTCCATCACTTTACAGCTGCTAAACTTATGACCGACACAAAATATGGATGTGGGTAATCCCGTTCTACAGCAGATATCCTAACTGTAATCTGATCGAATATACTATACACTGGACAAAGCGGGGGAGGGTAGAGCGGTAGCTCTAGATATATCTAAGGCTTTTGACAGGGTATGGCATGAGGGTCTCCTCAGGAAAATTAGATCATACGGTATCACTGGACGAATACTAATATAATTAAATCCTTAAACGAAAGAATCCAAGTTGTCCTCGACAGTCGTACATCTAAACAATATGATATAAATGCGGGTGTACCTCAGGGCTCTATCCTTGGACCTTTATTATTTCTAATATTCATAAATGACCTCCCTGACAAAATTGTCTGTGAGATGGGTATATATGCTGATGACACCAGGCTCTATAACAGGCACGAGGGAAAAACAAATGAATACATATCTAAGGTAATGGCAGAAACACTAGAGGATGACCTCCAATTTGTAGTGGAATGGGGACAAAAATGGGGACAAAAATGGATGGTAACTTCTCTCCTTCAATAATTGCAAGAAACATTCTCAACCACCAATAGCTATGGCTAAAGATACATTACCTGAAAGTACTTCTTTTAAAATCCTCGGCTTAACGTTCACATGGAACATTAAGTCGAAAATATAAGTTACTTTTAGAGAGTTGGTTTTGAGACGCCAAAGAGACAGGATGGGGTAAACAAGTCTTCCCATAAGTGAGCGACAATTTCAAAATGGATGCAAAGAAATCACAAGCCAAAAATCGTTATTTACTCCAGTTCTGCTGTGACAAAATGCCTGGGAGTGAATGAAGAATATATACATACAGCGTCTTATGGCTATCTTGAAAGCATTTTCTTTTAAACAGAATCCAGCTACCCCAAAACGTTGACGGATCCCCCAAGAGGAGTAGCAGAAACAGGTATGTCGTCATGTTCGTATATTCTATGCTCTCTCTCTCTCTCTCTCTCTCTCTCTCTCTCACTCTCACACACACACACACACACACACACACACACACACACACAAGTCACGGCCCCTAAAAAAAGAGTTTTTTTTTTTACACAGTGATCACCACTTATCAAGGCCCGGAAGCCACTCAGGGATAAGGGTTATTGCAAGTACATTACGTTAGTGTGGAGATTTGATGAAGTGTTTACTTAAGGGGGCGGTTCATTAGGAATTTGTTAACATTGGACTTGAAGACATCCAAGTTGTAGTCCGGAGGGAAGCAGGCAGACGGAACAGAGTTAAATAAGACCGTTAAATAAAGCAGTCAAATACATAAATAAACGTTGCACACTTTCTAACATTAAAACGGACAAGTCTCGAGGAAATTTTCATTAGATTTCTACATTGTGTCCATATTTGTGGTTCGGCTGTTTCTTCACCATAAATTGGGCCGAAACCCTGTGTTGAACACGTGTCATAATTTCTGTTTAATTATTCTAGCATGTTTTATTTAGGGAGCTAACCTAGGAACACTTATTGCTTCACTCGCTAGGTGCATTAGGTCTATTTCTGTTTGCCGCCATGTTGTCATGACATGTACTTTTGAAACACTCGGAATTCGCACTAGTTTACATAATCTCTACTTACCGGCGTAGGGTCCCATTTTACAACAAGGCAATGAAAATTCTAAAGCGTTCTAAATCGATGACAGACAGAGCTTCTTATAGACATTTGTGGACGCATTTAAAAAGCTTCGTTTTCATCACGAAATGTTTATCGAATTGTTTAGAAAAGCTTTTTTTTTTTTTTTTTGTATCTCAGCTTGAACGCTAATCTGCAACACAGGTGTGAAACAGATCGTTTTGTCAAGTAAGAGCCAGGGAAACGAGCCAAATTCGTTTTCTTATTTATCCAGTTTTAGCTTTTCCCTATTGAAATGAAAGAGAGAGGAAGAAGGAGTGAGACGGAAAGGGAGAGATGGAGATGGGGAGAAAGAAGATAACGAGAAAGAGAAGAGAGGGGGTCAGAGAGAAATAGAGGGGGAGAAAGAAAAGAGATAGAGGGAGAGAGATGAAGAGAGATAGAGAGAAGGAGAGAGAGGAAAAGAAAGGGAGAGAGAGGAGATGGAGTGAGGAAGAGGAAGATATATAGAGAAAGAAAAAGATAGAGAGAGAAAGGCAAAGAGAGATAGAGAGAGAAAGAGAGAGAGAGAGAGAGAGAGAGAGAGAGAAAGAGAGGGCATACTTTTCCCACAGTTTACTGAAAGAACGTAATCTCCGTCATCGAATATAAAACAAGACTTCCCCCGCCTCCCCGCCTCCCCGCCTCCCTAGACGCAAGAAAAAAAAAAGGTTCATAACTCGATTTTATCTTCCGACAAGGAATGAGCATTTTCATTTTTTGTGTTCCACCGACCCGAAGGCAATATGGAAAACAGCCGGCATGTTGGCGAATTATATCATCATGTCGTATCTCGAAGACGTGCAAACGTTGTGTAAGCATTACGTTATTTTAGAGGCGTAGGGACCGCGGAGGAGTCTATTTTTTAGCATCTTTTTTTTTTCTTATTGAAATACGCCTTGCTTTATTAGTAACTGTGCTAACACGCTTACCCACACATACGCACACACACACCTGCATTCACACACCACACACACACACACACGCACATGCACACACACATACATATACATAGTCGTGAAAGGGTTTCAATATTAAAAAATATATGAAAAAAAATTTTTTGTCACAAATTCTTCGTTGGAAAATATCTTTGCTTTCAAATCAAGTAATCTGTTGCAATCACTGCATTAGTTTGCTCTTGTCAGAATTTACGCTAGTTTTAATATTATTGTAGGAATAACCAGTTGTTTATCACTGAAAATATATTTCGGATACACACATGCAAACACACATATATATTAATAATCGTGACCCCTCCTACACTGGCGATTCTCGAAAAGATGAAACACTAGTGTCTGTAGGTATTTAATAATTATCATAGTAAATAATTACGTGTATATATATGTGTGTGCGTATGTGTGTGTGTGTGTGTGTGTGTGTGTGTTAGCAGGTCGCACAGCGTTGCCCTGTCTTAAAATACGCAAAAATATATTGTACTTAATGCAGATTTCTTATTCATTATAAACAGAAATACTGTAAGTATTAAACGTAACATCAAATTCCTTTAAAAATAAAGTAAAAAAATACGGAGAGAAACCGAGACACGTGCAAGCGAGTATTATGTTTTTTTTTTCTAAACATTTTTTCACTTCTTGTAAGTAAAATAAAAAAATACTCGAGCTGAGATCGAAACTAAAACCTAAAGACAGTGAGTCAAGTACGATAACCAATAGGCCAGCCAGCCACGACTTTAAAAAGTGTTTTCAAACGACTTATTCTTAACATAAATAATCTGCCATGCGAACGATTCACGCATGCACAATCGTCAAACAGTTGACAAACAGATAAAAATCCGATGACTCCCACGTAAAAAGCTTTCAATTCTGTATCCTAGGCAGCCCTTTCTTTCGGATGAAAACCGATTAAAAAGTTTTCGACATGTCTGAATATCCTATATACCAAATTTCGAATCTGCAGATCAAAAATTCGTTGAGTATATAGGTTGAGAAGTGTCTTCTGATACACACATTCTCACTTTTAGAGATATATAGATTAATGATGCGATAATTTCTGATTGGTTTTCATATTTGTTTCTGCTTGAAAACTTTTATTTAAGAACCTTCCTGTCCTTCCTTTGTACTCATTTCTAATTTCTTTTTCATTTCTTTTTCATTTCTTTTTCATTTTTTTTTTTCATTTCTCTTTCAAAACTGTTAGATTTTTATTCACAGATTTTTTGCCAATTTCTCGGTTAAGTAATTTCATGCTTTCTGTTGCCTCAAATTCCGTTCTTTTCTTTAGCGCACAATTTTTGTTTTTCTAACCTGCTCTTGACATATCAAATGTCTTCGATAAGGTATGGCATAAGGGCCTATTTCACAAGATTTCCAGCTACGGTATAACTGGAAATGTTTTCGCAATTATTAAATCATTTCTCTCTGATAGGCTCATAAGAGTAGTGGTTGATGTGCAGAAATCAGAAGTCCACAGTATTAAGGCTGGAGTCCCCCAGGAGTCCATTCTGGGCCAAACTCTCTTCTGATCTACATCAATGATCTCCCTAAACACATACTTAAATCATTCGTTGACATCTATGCTGATGACACGACCATCTATGGCAACACATCAAAGGCCGTAAATGACTAAGTTATCTCTGATTCTCTCTCCTCTGATCTTGAGCGCGTGGTTCAGTGGGGGAAGTGACTGATTACATCTAAAACCAAGCTCCTATCTTTACATCATCAACGCTCTGATCCCCATCTGGCATCAATTGAAATAGATGGCTCTCGTCTTGGGGAGGCTTCATGTTTTGACAAGCTTCTGGCATTGACCTTTACTCCTGATCTGAAATGAAACACGTACATCAAATCTCTTGCCAAGGTCGCTGAAAAATGGTAGGATCCTTCTATCGCTCCAGTAGATATTTCACTACTGATGCAATTCTCTATCTATATAAAAGCCAAGTACCTCCAAGGATGGAGTAATGCTGTCATATCTGGGCAGGAGTTGCTAGAAGCAGCCTATCCTGCTTTGACAGAGTGCAAAATAGTCTACTGGGAGATGCCCTTTTCTCTTCCCTGCAATCTCGCTCCCACAGAAGAGACGTTGCGAGCCTGTCTTTGTTTTATCGTTATTACTATAGCAAGTGCTTGTCTGAGCTCCAATCTCTGGTTCCCCCTCGCCAATCTTTCATGAAAAACACCCGTCTGGCTGAAACAACTGTCAATAATTTCCCCCACTCTTTATCTGTGCCTAAACCAAAACATACATTCCATGAACAAAGTTTCTTTCTTAGAAGTGCACCCCTATGGAACTCTCTTCCGTTTACCTGTTTCCCAGCTGACTACGAATGTCTTCAAGTCAAACATAAACAAATTCCTGATAAACTGCCCCCTTAAGTAAGACACTTTATAAAATCTACATTACTAACTATAACTACGATATTATCCCATTGATTACTGTACACGCAATAACACTTATCCTCGAGTGGCCTCCGGGCCTTGATAAGTAGTGACTTCCGCGTAAAAAAATCCCCTCTGACCCATTCAGGTGGAATAAAAAATAGGGGGCATTACATATATATATATATATATATATATATATATATATATATATATATATATATATATATATATATATATATATATAAACGGATGGTATGGGAAAAATGTTATGCGATGTGTCGAAAGATACCAGCGCAAAAAAAAATAAATAAATAAAAGGGAAAAAAACAGATTTGATATTCCCGAAGCGCTTTTCAACCGACTCTCTTCAGGGGAATCGTCGGTAAATTGGTTAATTACTCAAAACCATGAATTGGTAAATAAAATATTGTAATTGTAAAGTGGTCGGAAAAAAAAAAAAATTAGTTCACGGACGACCAAGAGTCATTAAATAACTGCAGTGTTTTTTTCCCCCCTTTTATTTTTTTTTCTGCCCTGGTATCTTTCGACACATCGCATAACATTTTTCCCATATCATCCGTTTTTATTTAATTGTGGGACACCACATTATGCTCTTCATATATATATATATATATATATATATATATATATATATATATATATATATATATATATATATGCCATCAGCTGGAATCGAACCCAAAACATAAAGCTTTCCAGTCTTATCCGTTACCGTCTGACCTCAATCTATATGCATATAAAAATTGCAAAAAAGAAAATGATGTTGTTTAACCTATAAATGTATATCTGCGCATGCGTACAAGAGCACTGTAAGTAAACTTACGCTGTCCAATTCCTTTTTTTTTTACCCTTTAGTAGATATTTTACCGTTTTAAGATCAAATCGAATTTGTTCAACGGGTCCAAATCCTTTTAATATCAAAGTTTCAAGTATGTAGACCAAAAATTGACAGAGAAGTTTGGTAAAGACCGTTCCTCACACTGGTAGACAGACACACAATGTCACTAATATATACAGAGAGATTAGATTAGAAATTATTATTATTATTATTAGTATTATTATTATTATTATTATTATTATTAGTAGTAGTAGTAGTAGTAGTAGTAGTGACCCCATTTCAATACAGTTCCATGCAGTGTTATTAATCCGACCATAATCCTGTCGCTTTTTACTTCTCTTTTGCCATTCATGCTGGTTTAGTCCGCCACCAAATCACAGCCACGGTTTCATATTTCTGTTGCTTTTAATAGCAACACCATATAAGATCAGTGGTTAGAGAAGTGGGTGAAAGAAACGTTAGGACTTGCACAATGGTGTATTTCAGTTCGGCAGTTCCGTTCTGAGGGGAACAATAAACATTAAACCTCATTATTAATACGTTACACACGAACATATGCGAAACATACGGCGTTTCGCTATATCATATAAACAAGATGCATTGAATATATTGGGTTGGTGCAAAAAAATGTTGTTCATTGACGTTCAACTATATATATATATAAACGACATTATTTATGCATCAAGCTAATAGCATTAAAATTAACAAGGAAAGATAATTAAAAATGAAAATATATAAAAAAAAGAGAAGATTGATGAAGAAAGTAAAAAATATTATCATTTCAAAATTATAGACATTTTTTAAACACTACGAATTATTGTCTATATCATGTTTTCTTTAGTCAGTTTATCTGTCCGTCTGTCTATTCCAAATTATTTCCGAAACTACTGGGCTAATCTGGCTGAAATTTTGTATGGGCCTTTGCTATAAGGTGCAGCGAACTAAGTATTATGGTATCTGTTCGATGCACTATTAGGGGTTAATAATTATTATTTTATGCAAAAATGAGCTGAAATTTAATCATATTCATTTGGCATAAAGCACCCATTCTTAGAAAACAGGCCATAACTTTTGCCGTTTTTAAAAGGAAGTTTAGTTTATTTTAATATTAATGGATGCAATCTAGGGATGCACCGATAAATCGGCCTTTAATAAACGACCGATTACGGATTAATCGGCCGATTAACAGGTTTCATAATGCCGATTTATCAGCAAATTTTGTTGTCATAAATGGCACTAATATTAATTTCATTTTATTGTGATCAACAAGTTAACTCCCTTTTTCGTTTCCGGTTAAAATTCACTGAATGAACATGCACTGTCTACATGCATTTTCAAAAACAAACATGATGATATGAAAGTTTTGCGACTGAAATTGAATCAAATAGATGTAAGCATGTGGAATACCTTTGTTACTTTTGTTTCCTATCGAATTAATATTATTTTGTATTTGAAATCACAATTAAAAAAAAAGTTATTACTTCATATCATTTTGTATTTGAAATCATTTATCAAAATATTATTTCTTCATCTTTCAGTTTTTACGCTGAGGAATTGTACAGTGAATTGCAACCACGTGCAAACCAAAAATAAAGCATTCTTCATCAGTCATATTCTTGTTCTTTATTTTTGGAAACTTGCTACCATTACATATTTTTATTTTTCTAGCTTAGATAATGTACATTTTATTGAGTTGAGTTACTAATTAGATATCAGACAAGTTATTTAAATACGTAAAAAATGACTAAATATTGACAATTTTAATTTTTATTTTTATTTCGGACTACTAGTATCATCTTTATTAGTTGTTGTTTTTTTCATTTTTTTTATTGGTTTGTTTATTCACAACGTTTCGACCAACTATTCCTCTGGCCTTCGTCAGGTGGTAACCGCGACGGATAGGAACTTCGAATCTCCTAACTGCATTCTCAGCCATCACTGCCATCCGTAGTTGTTGTCGTCTCACCACATTTTTGGCCAATTAACCTCTGGAACTCTTTGGGTGAGATTGAAACCGCCATCTTCAGACAATGTTCATCTGGAACTGTAGAGATTCAACGTCTCTATAAACTGCGCCACGGGCCACGGATGGCAGTGATGGCTGAGAATGCAGTTAGGAGATTCGAAGTTCCTATCCGTCGCGGTTACCACCTGATGAAGGCCAGAAAAATTAGTTGGCCGAAACGTTGTGAATAAACAAAACCAATAAAAGATGAAAAAAAACAACAACTAATAAAGATGAGACTAGTAGTCCGAAATAAAAATAAAAATTAATATATATAATGCTCATCTCAAAAAATGAATTCCAATTAAGGAATAATATAAATATTGACAAGTCATAAACTATTATGGCAACTAGTTTCTGCTGGAAGTCTTTTGATGTCAATTGCAAGAATAAGAACACATATGTCCGCAAGGTATGACAAACCATCATATGAAAAGGTGGCAAATCAACAAATCTTTTACAATAACTAATATGTCAAACCATCTTAGAAAATTGATTCCAGAGGAAGCAAAAGTTGCAGATAAGAAAATGAAACGCAACGAAAGTTCAGAGACAAACATTTCAAAATTTCGATCGTCTCTTGAGTAAATTAGCAGCATTTAGCAGTCTTCTAAGTTTGACAAGCATTGCTTTTCAAATTACTTTGAACAGTGCAGCGTTGTGCTTAGAGTTGTTCCATTCCTCTGGTACACAAACAGGTGCAAGAATAAGTGAAAAATTGCACAATATTTTGGATTAATATAAAATCTCCAATACAGTTTTCTTAGTCTTGCAGGATTCATCTACAAATATGGCTGTTGGTGTCAGGAAATGTGCTTTAGAGTCACTATCACCCTTCATATGTGACCCAACAAACTGTGATAGTCGAAAATTGCCCCAGTAATGAGTAAATGAGAAATGAATTAGAGCACCTTATTATGTGAGAAATCTCGGCCAATAATCAGGTGGTTCGGCTCATCCAAACTGTTTGAATGGTGACGCAAAATTCAAGAAGAAAAAAATAACTTCGGAAACATTAGTAATAATATTGTTTTCGACGGTGTCGAATAGTTATGCTTTATCTTGAATATGACCGTGTCGTCGAGGCTTTTAGGATTTCGCCATGTGAAAAACTTGTGCGAAAAAGTAAATTTATGTGTGGAAAGTTACGTAATTATATGTATTAATATGTACAAGTGGATTGACCAGTTAGCCAATCAAGACGAATCTGAGTTCGACGCAATGAAGATGGATTAGCTGGACGAAACTCTTCAAGCTTCACACCGCTATCTTCCAATAAAAGGATGCTATCTTCCAATAAAAGGATGCTATCTTCCAATAAAAGGATGCGCAGAGCTGTTTTTCGTCAGTTGAGAGCATGAAATTTCAGAGAAGGTTAAGAGTCGGGGCTGTCCACTCCATCCGAGCCACACCACTGACCGTCATATAAAGAGGGAAAGGAGAGAAAAGATTCCGTTGAGTCACTGTTGAAGCAGGCTGCTTGTTAAAAAAAGAGATATTGCCTATATTTTTTTTCTTTTCTCCTGTTCATAATTGTAAAAATAATATTTTCCTTGTATTCAGAATTTATTTAATAATTAATCGAAACGAAAATCCGGGATTATGTCTGGAGTCAATTATTTGTCGCGTACAGAATTCGTGACTAACTCGCAAATGAATGATACAACATTAAAGTAATTTCTTTCAGGAGACACTTAAGAATTGAAATTTGTATTTTGTAGTTTGTCATTTCTTTGTTTCTTATCTAGTTGTCTAATTATGTCGATTTAAGAATTAGAAACTGTACTTTGCATTTTGTAATTTTAATAAATAAAGCAAAAAAGCAAAAAAGCCATAATAGCAGTCAGACACTTAACAAATGTCAAGTTAAATAGTTAATGTGTCAAAGCTATCTGATGAGTCAGTTGGCATTAATGAAATGATTTGAATTTAATGGAAAAGAGAAAAGTAAATAATCGGCCGGTGAAGTGGCCGATAAAGTGAATTAATATGTTAATCGACCGATTACCGATTAACTGGCAGTAGCCGATAATACCGATTACCTGCCGATTAATCGGTCCACCCCGACAGCATATTTTGCAATTTCATAAAAAAAAAACAGACTCATTTTAGTGCGTATTATAGACAAATAAAAGATTTCTGTAATTAATTTGATTTCTTAATACGAAGTGTAAAGATGACTAACGAATCGCATTTAACGCATGCGCACATATAATGGATGATAATTTTATAATGTTTTAATTTTTCGGAACTGAAAGGGAAGACATTCTGATTTTTAAGTTATTGTAAAGTTTTGGGGCGTTTTCATATTTTATAGACTGAAATCATACAAAAACGATGCAAGTTTAGCAAAACAACTTGTATCCATTTGAGACTGACTAATCCTTAGAGACAAACTACGAAAGACCAACATACAGTTCTTATGTTTCAAAGAAATACCAGAAAATAACGTGCGCACGGACACTCTCTCTTTTCTTCTCGCCTCTCTGTACATCATATATATATATATATATATATATATATATATATATATATATGAGGTTGGCAAGAAAGTTCTTATGGTTTTTAACTTTTTAAATTCAGACGAATATATTTCGGCTCAAACAAAAATTTATTGATCGAAATAAGCACCATCAGAATCAACACACCTTTTCCAATGCAAAACAAGTGTATTTATGCGAGTAACGTAAAAATAAAATTCATTCTGGCGGCGATGAAGCCGCTGAAGATGTTTTTGATATCGCTTACGTTTTGGAAACATTTTTCACGCAGAAAATTGTCGAGAAAAAGTAATAGTCGGTAGGAAAGAAATCGGGAGAGTATGGTGAATTTCGTACCCCAATTAATTCAACTTCTGCAAGGTCGGGTTAGCAATGTGCAGTCGGGCATTGTCGTGAAGGAGAATTGGGCTTTTTCTGTTGACTAATGCTGGGTGTTGTTGTCGAAGTTTCTGATGTATTTCATTCATTTGTTGACAGTAGTTCTCTGTCGTAATGATTTCACCTGCATTCAAAAACTGCAATGAATGAGATCATCAAACAGTCAGCATGACCTTCTTTTGGTGCAACTCTGGCTTCGGGAAGCATCATGAAGCTTCGTCGGTGTCTAACTACTGAACTGAGCGTCGCCAGTTGTCGTAAAGAACTCACTTTTCATCGCAAGTCACAACCCGATCGAGAAACGGGTCGTTCTTGTTGCGTAAAATGAAGGGATGATGACACTTCATAACGGCATTTCATTTGGTTGTCGTTTAATTGGTTAGGCACTCATTTATCAAGTTTTTTTTTGCGTTTCAATCTCTCTCAAGTGGTTGGAAATCGTCGTATACGTTATGTCTAGTTCAGAAGTAAATTCTGAAACAATTGCGCGTGGATTGGCTTCGAATAAGGCTCTTAACTGATCGTTGTGAACATCCGATGGCCAACCACTACACTCATTGTCTTCAAGACTCTCGTCGCCGCAGCAAAATTTCTTAAACCACGATCGTTCTGTGCATCCAGTAATGGTTCCTGAACCAAACTCTTCGTTGACATCGCGAGCTGTTTCAGCAGAATTTTGGCCTAGCTTGAATGTAAATAAGAATATTGTATAAATTTACTTTTTTCATCTTATATTTAATGGTTTGGAAAAGAAGACATAATTGTTTTAAACGATTGTAATGATCAGGTAAAGCGAAAAACGCTTTTAAAATGATATATAAAGTAAAGTTATTATGACGAAAACTCAAGGACCATTTGGGATTGGAAAAACAATAAAAATTGCCTCTGTTTAGAAGGATTTCTTCGTCATTGACAGAGGACAGAATCGACTCTCTTGTAATGTAGCATCCAAACACATACTACACTTTGTTCCTAGCCAAAATATCACGTTATTCCATACGTAGATTTAACAGTGCATTATTGCACTGCATAATCACTTTAAAACAAGACGCCTCTCCAACCCCCTATATCCATGACAAATAGCACCCCACCTAAGAATTCTTCCTTTAAACTCCTCGGCCTAACATTTGCGGGCAATATGAACTGGAACAAATACATAGAGGACATTGCAAAGGCTGCTGAAAAGAAGATGGGTTCCCTCTATCGAGCTAGCAGACTACTCCAGCCTGAGAGTATCCTGTACCTTTACAAGGCCACCATTCGCACATGTATGGAGTATTGTTGCCACATCTGGGTTGGTGCATCTACCACTTGTCTCTTCCTAGAAAAAGTCCAAAAAAGAGTTGTCAATCTAATCGGTTCCACTTTATCAACTCAGCTCCAGTCCCTGTCCCATCGCCGCAATGTTGCATCACTGTACCTCTTTTACAAATATTTTAATGGAATGTGTTCTGATGAACTCGTTTTACTTGTACCCCCTCGATGTATATATCCTCGACAAACCCGCTTAGCAATAAGATCTCACCCCTTCACTGTTGTTGTCCCTAAAGGCCAGAAAGCTTTCTATTCTAATAGTTTCTTCCCTCGAACAGCTAGACTTTGGAATTCTCTTTCTGCTGCCTGCTTCCCTGGCTGTACTGATACACAGAAATTTAAATGTAACATAAACAAATATCTTGTTAATCTTTCCTAGACATGACCCCAAATAGTAGCCCCTTACGACCAAGTGGCGATAAGCTTTGTCAGAGGTGAACATGAGTAAAAAAAAAAAGACAAAAAAAAAATCACTGGTTCTCTTTACATGACCAGTTAAGCAATGCTTACCCTGGTTAGTACCAGATGGGTGACCATTTGGGAATACCAGGCGCTGTATAAAGGAGAACGTCGATATCACACTGCAAAAACTGCAAAAAAACTGCAAAAACCTAACGTCGTCATTTCCTCTGATTAGGATATACATACAATAGGGGACCGCTTATGAATTTAATATTCCCTTGACACTTCCTCCTTGAGAAGAACCCAGTTCAACCCGCCTAGTGTGAATGTAGCTGGCACACACACTTTTACACAAATTTTACGTGTTAGATGTTTACAATAAAGAATAGTATTTAATATTTGTTTAGTGGCCAATAATTCAATTTTCTGGGTCTATGTTTATGCGGACTTTTAGTTTATTATTTACACATGTAAAAAGAGTGTTTTATTTAAAGGCGACGAAGTTTAAATTAAAATAAATCCCAGAAAAATATGTTTATTATACGAATGTGTGGTTTATTTCAAAGATTAATTTTTGCCATTTAGAATTTAAATTCAATTCCGGACATATGGTCCTCGCGACTCGCACGTATATGGCGTAATCGAGATGTCCAGTTTTCACAAACTCTACGCATTAAAGCTGTATTTAGAAAATAACGTGTCGAATGCTGTCTTCCTTGTGGTCTATTGCGTCTGTTTTATGAGCGTCTAAATGGAACTTTATATTATATCCACAAAGAAAATAATGTAAAAGGGTTAAATCACGTGATAGGGTTAAATCACGTGACAGGCTCATTTCGGGAAATGAATAAAATAAATTTGCACAATTTACAAATGCTGTTCAGCTTTTAGTGTTTTTCGTAACGAATTGTCAAACAAGACTGAACTCAAAATAACAAATAGTTGCCAAAAATAGAGTTGTCAATTTAAAGTTCGCCGCATCTAAAAGAACATCTTTTAGAACATAACCCGAAAGTTCTATTATTGATTTTTCAAACACTGTATAACACTTGCTGGAGAGTCTCAGAATATGAAAAAGATTTTTTGTCACTTGATCTCAATCAGAAAATGCATAGAAACAATTCATATTTAAGCAGCAGCAGCAGCAGCAAGGAAATGACGGTGGCTAAGTAGTTAACGACAGGAATTGACAACCTGTTCGAATTTATTTCGTTCGACAAAACCATTTTTACTTAGAGACATTGACATCATTCACATGGTTCTTCAAGCCAAGATCACAGTGTAGTATCTGTTCTGATGCTGCACTTCACCTTTTTAGTCTTCGATTAATAGACGAGAAATCATTCATGACTGATAATTTTTAGTTTTGTTCCTATCCAGAGTTCCTCTTCTTGAGAAGCTGGATTTTCCCCCACATTAAAAACAGACCTTGTGTCTAACTCTGCCCTCGTGGGGAGGCAAATAAATAAGAACATGGTCGAATTCTTAATAGAAAGATATCGAGGAAACATCATCATGAATGATGCTAAGCAGCAGCAGCAGCAGCAGCAGCAACGACACTAATGACACGCAAGATTATGTGGTACGATGGGCAATAATAATGTTACAAGTTGATGACGAAAGTCTTAATGAGGTGATCATCGCCAACAACATTGTTTTGTCTGTTAAGCGACACCAGATAGTTGTAATAACAGATTTTCTTTTTAAACCTATTCATTATCTATCATACTAGCCAGCATTTACGGGATTCTCCTAGAACGAATTAAAACTTTTCTTCTGATCCCAGCCCTGAACCCCATGTTACTATTTTTGGTAAAAGCGCATGTTAACCGAGACAATCAACTTACCACAAACAAAGTGTCCCGCACGTGCCGGTGTACCTTGAATATATGGCCCCGCTATATTAAGTTCCAGCAAGCCACAGTTCTTACATTTCCGGTCACGTCAACATATAAAATATAAAATGGACCCAAATAATGGTTTATAAAGCAATTAATCTTTATTTTATTTGCTTATCTTTTGAAAAACTGTTGACAGAAACGAGTGACAGTATAAAAATATTGGGAAATACACATTTTCTTCTAATAAATATGTTCTAATTTTACAAAACCACAATTCGCCCATGAATGGAGTATTGTTGCCACATATGGGCTGGTGTGTAAATTACTTGTCTTTTATTCTTAGACAGGGTAAAAGTCTAAAAGTCTCGTACTATCGGCCAAGCTCATCCCATCACCACAATGTTGCATCCCTTTCTGTTTTACAACTATTTTAATGCAATGTGCTTTGATGAACCATAGCACTTATGACCCTCGACTAACGTGACAAAACAGAAAAATCTCACTCTTTACTGTTGACGTCCCTAGATGTTAGAAAGCCTTTTACTCTAGTAGTTTCTTCCTCTGCACTGCTAGACTTTGGAATTCTCTTCCAGGTTCCCTCTCTCTGCCTGTAATAACCTGCAAAATGTTATGCGAACAGACATGCCACTGTTCAACTCTCAACAGTCCCCTGTTAGACATAATCCCAAATAGTAGCCACCTACGTAAACATGTCAATATGCATTGTTTGGGATAAAAAAAAAAGCAAAAAGTATGTTGCAATATTTTTTTTTATATCTAATGCGGGTATGATCACTGAAAGTTGGGAGCTTCTATTTATAAACGCTGCCATAGAAACTGACGAATCAAATAAAGCCACCTTCTGCTATCAACCAATCAGAAATCAGAATTGATCCATAAAAATTAAATCGTATAGTATTCCAACACATATTTTATTTCGTATCAGCAGGAAAAGGATCTTTACTCTTTGCTTGCAAAATTATAAAGTCCAGAACCTGTAAAGAACAACTACCCACTGAAAATTCCTTATATAAAGTTCTTATATAGAATAGGTATCCATCGGAAACTCTTCTGAAATTAAACATGGCTTTGAATTCAAAAGGTTATGGGCCCAGTTTACCGATGGATCAGGATTAAAATTCGAATTGTGGGCAGTAAAATTTTTATGATATTTACGAATCCAAAATTACACAACCTGAAGACAGACAGGACCCTAAGTTTATTGAAAAGAATACAACTGCCTACTTATAGACACTGGCGATAGGAACTGACGAATCAAATTAAGCCACCTTCTGCTAGCAACCAATCAAAAACAGGAATTGCTTCATAAAATATTGAATCATAGAACATTCCAGCATAAAATGTTTCCGTGTCAACACGAGAAAGATCTTTTGCTCTTTGCTTGCAAAATTATCCAGAACCTGTACAGAACCCTAACCCACTGAAAATTTCCCATATCAAGGACTTGTATAGATTAGTTACCCATCAAAAACTCTTCTGAAATTAAACATGGCTTCCAATTCAAGAAAATATATTAAAGAAAGCATTCAATGGCGTTTATTTTATTTATTTGAAATTTAAAAAATATATTTTTGTAACATTGTAAAGATTCATAATTACATTTTATTTTCGTAAGACATATATCGATATATTAATTCGCTTTTACTAAAATATTATTACGGACACAGGAGATAAAACAATCGTTTCCTTTTTTTTTGTTTTTTTATTAAAAATGTTTCACTAAATTTACATGAGTATAATTTAAGCATGTTATTATTACACGTGTGACGTTATGATTTTTGTTGTTTTGTTTGTGTATGCAAAATTATTTGTGTATTTTTCTTACGACCTGCCCAAGCGTAGTATAAACACACCCAACTTCCCATATCAAGAACAGCTTTCGATATAAACACCCCAACCTCCCTGTGTTAAGAACAGCTTCCGAGGTTGAGGGGTATTTATTCGGAAATCCGTTTTTACCATTGGGAAGTTGGTGTTGTTTATAATACGTTGGTACAATGATGCCCTGCCCTTTCTTTGATTTTTCCTATTAAAATCATTCCTTTACTTTTTTTCTGACTATTTTTAACGTCTGTTCGCTCGCGTTTCTTTTTGCTCATTCGGTACAATCTGGCGGTTTCCGTCGTTCGCCGGATGTTGCCCACCGAGAATCATGGAAAAACCGACTAAAAACTGCAGAAGTACTGAAGATTGACAATGAGTACATATTCTTTCTTTTTTTTAATATTAAAAGCGTTGAACAATACAAAGTACAATTTTGGGTACTTATGTATTTTTGGTACCGTGCTGAAATAATATTGTTTTTTTTTTTACAAAACCATTTTAAGCTTCGGGAAGGGAGGGTGGTTTGTCAATATTAAAAAAATTAGAGTAAAACTTGCATTTAACATTATTTACAACTAGCGCGGTATCAAAAATGCATAGCCAATGTGGAAGATGCATATTTTTTTCTAGATTTCTTAAACATGGGTATGTCTACGGCTTCACAAACATCACTACGTAGAAACGATTTTTTCTCGCATTTACATTATGTTTTTAAAAAAATGTAAAAATTATTAGCAGTTTTTTTAAAGCTTCTTCTTTTAAATGGTAAAAAAGTTAGGATGATAATATTAAATTACATTTACATAGTGTTACGTACGAGGGGGTTAAAGCTGTGGCGAGCTTTGGAGGTACATATAGTTATTAGACTTATTAAAAAAACATCTGATTAAGCTCTTTTGGCAGTACAGATCTTAGTAATTTAATATTTGGCCAACAACAAAAATAACAGCTGTATTTGAAAATTTTACGCGGGAGGGTAATGCATGCTACCAGCAGGCAACGCCGGTTAGCAGGTCCTGCTAGTATATATATAATATGTAAGTGCAGTTGGTTCGATTTCGTATTCCTTATTCGGTTTTGCGGCATATTTTTGCGTTTGTGTTCTTTTTGAAAAAGAGATATTTATCTCATAATTATAAAAACATTTGCTATCCCGTACATATTAAGCAGTAAGTCCATATTTACTGATTTACATGTGACTGGGTCCTGGATATGACCTTAAACTATATCCAGTGGTGAGGCTCCAGCTTGTGGGCTTTGGGGAATGTGGAGCCACCCTTTAATTACCATTGCTCCCAGGTCAACTGTGACCCGGAGTGGTAGTACCTGTTAGGGTTCCAACTATGGGTTAAATAGAAACCGACTTGAAAACAACAAATATATTCTATTAAAAAATTTTTCTTCAAAATCTTTGGATTCAGCATTAAATAACCCGAAAAGGGTTGATATGCCGTAAAACAAAAACAACCAACCAACCAACATGTGACTGCTTTTGAAAATTAGATAAATATACGAGGTTTTATCACCTACATACGACCTTCGTTTGTCTGTTTGTTCATACGTGGCGTCAGTTCAACACCGCATTCTTCTACATTGCTAACAGACTAATTAATTCCCTAATAGTAGCCCCCTGCTTCAAAGTGGCACTGTGCCTTGTTTGGGGTGAAAATTGAATAAAAAAAAAAAAAAAAAAAAAAAAAAAAAAAGACTTTTTATACGCACACACACACACACACACACACACACACACACACACACACACATATATATATATATATATATATATATGCAAATGCATAAATAAAGAAACATATATATATACATATATATATATATGTGTGTGTGTGTGTGTGTGTGTGTGTGTGTGTGTGTGTGTGTGTGTGTGTGTGTTTTATTTTTTTTATTACCGTTTTATCTGTTTAGTTACATATGTTTCGGATGCCGGACCATGTTTACGATCCAGCAGCCTCGTCATACCTTACAGAAACCTTACACACACACACACGCGCGTGCGCATATATATATAATTACTTTTTTAATACCTACAGATACTAATGTTTCATCCTTAAGGAATCATCAGTGCAGGGAGTTACGATTACAGCCGATCGGGAGATTCGAACCCGACGACGAAGTCATGACTGAACAAACTACACGACCAACGTTAACTGCGAGAAATACAATTGAAATTAATATTTAAATGTCTAGACAGCGAGAGTTATCTTATGATTATAACATTATGATCTGCGCATGTGACCTTTAAGTGACCGACTTTAATTTCAACTAAGAGTGCTCAACAATAAGAACCGAGTTCTTAAAGGGAATATATATATATATATATATTAATCAGTGATCACCACTTATCAAGGCCCGGAAGCCACTCAGGAATAAGGGTTATTGCAAGTACATTACGTTAGTGTGGAGATTTGATGAAGTGTTTACTTAAGGGGGCGGTTCATTAGGAATTTGTTAACATTGGGCTTGAAGACATCCAAGTTGTACTCTGTCAAGGCATGATAGGCTATATATATATATATATATATATATATATATATATATATATATATATATATATATATAGAGAGAGAGAGAGAGAGAGAGAGAGAGAGAGAGGTAGACAGACAGAAAGGCAGACAGAGAAAGGAAATGCTACGAAACTTTATGTCTTAGATATTTATTCCAATTTTGATTAAAATTCATGATTTAATTCTAGAAAATATCTAAACTATAAAGCTAAAGCTTAAGGGCTATAAAAAGAACTGAAATTCAAGTAATCTTGCTTTATTGGTGTCTAATGACTAGGGCTAAGACAACAGCATATTCTTTTCGTTGTTTTGACTCTCTAGTGTGTATCAGTTGATATCATATATGCTTTTGTATAGAGTGATGTGGTTCTCGGTTGATTAACTGTGTCTAACTGTGTTGGATATATACTCGAGAGTCAAAACAATGATAGTCAATAAAAATCTGAAAGTTTGAATGTCAAATGTTGTTTCCCATAATGTATTCCACTCTAAAACTTCTTGTAAGTACTCCAAAGAAACAAATATTTATTAATGTCTAAAATCTATTGTAAACAAAAATGTCTGCAGTTTCATAAAACGCTCTCAGTTTTACGTCTGTGTATAAAAATAATGTAAATATAGCGCACACTTGGACCATCTTCTATTATATAACTCTCACCTATCTGTTTTAATGCGTGTATGTATATATGCATGTGTGTATATATGCATGTGTGTATGTCTGCCTTAAACTTTCGACAGAGGCGACAGATTTCCACGAGATCAGTATCATTTTGAAGTCGACCCTTCGGACGACAAATATCGAAAAATTGGCTAAAAACAATAATTCCTTTTTACCCTCACCTGACCGCTTTTCTACAGGGGGAGGGTCGGTTTTTAGACGATATTTTCGAAAGTCATCCCCTCTTTTCAATTGACTAGCATTAATTTAAACCTTGCCACTTCCGGTTTGGCGATCTGCGCAACAGCAAAGACTTAACGTTATTTTTTTTTCACGTTCTTTTCCCCCTTCGCGGTACGGGTTCGAGCCTGCGTGCCTACTACCACTTTTTTTTTTGGGGGGGGGAGGTCAACACACACCTCCAAACACTCGAACAAAGCCAGGCACCCAGGTTAATCTATAATATAAATCTCACCTGTCTGTTTAAATGTATGTATGTATGTATGTGTGCATGTATGTATGTCTGCCTAAAACTTTTGACAGAGGCAACGGATTTTCACTAGATCGGTATCGTTTTGAAGTTCGACATCTCGGACGACAAATATCGAAAAATTGACCAAAGCATTAATTTCTTCACCCTCAACTGGGCAGTTTTCTACAAGAAGGGGGTCGATTTTTGCGAGGCATTTTTGCAAGTCATCGTGTCGGTTGGATTGACCTAATTTTAACGTTCCGAATTTCCGGTCGCGTCATGGAGTAGCGGTAAGACGCCTGGTTTTCTTTCACTTTCTTTTCCGCCTTCGCGTCATGAGACTGCCTGCCCACTACCACTTTTTTTTCTTTTGCTTTCTCAACACACACCTCCAAACACCCGGGAAACGCCGGCCACCCAGGTTAATTTACATCTAAAAGTTGAATTCCGAAATTCATTGGCTTCGATTTACATATTATGTCATATTCGTTGTATCCAATAAACATTCAAGTGTATTTAACTTAACCCATCTACTAACATTTTTAACATAAAATGATTTTGTTTTTTTTGCATAAAATGATTTTTTTTTTAACATAAAATGATTTTTTTTTTTGCATAAAATGATTTTTTTTTAACATAAAACGAAATATTTCAAGATTTAATTATGTTCAATAAAACGATGACTTTGCACATTCTTTGTCGAGGCTGCAAGATTTGCGAAGAGCACGGTGATTATTTGGCAATTTGTCAATATAAACTTTATATATATATATTTCAAGGTTCACCATTTTAAATGGTAATGAAAAATATTTAAAAAGTTATTTTTTTAGCGTGACGTACCGCATGACTGATGTTGGACAACGCCCTCACCGACAATTCCCCGGTTTCGGAATGTAAGGGTGTAACCAACGTTATCGACGCTACTTTGATAAAATTGCATTTTTTTTACTCATCCTCTTCCCTTCCTCTTCCTTCTCCTCTCCTTCCTCCTCCTCCTCCTCCTCCTCCTACTACTACTACTGCTACTACTACTACTACTACTACTACTACTACTACTACTAATAATAATAATAATAATAATAATAATAATAATAATAATAATAACAACAACAACAGCAATAACAATAACTATAAGCCACCCTCCAAAAATGATGGCATCAGCTTCGGTTAATACTACACGAAATGTTTATTTAGATGACGTCACGACGGTGTAATTTGCAACCTGTCCCTTTTCGTCATGCAAGGGCTTGAGTCTATGTTTACAACTTAAACTGCATTCTTGCCGAAAAATGAATTTCGTTGAATAATACAGTTTTAATAGTTTCTTTTCTAGGTACGTGCAAAATGAATGCCGCCGCTCAAAATGTATAAATATTTTGACTCCTCCCTTTACTTAAAGATTCACTAAAAATCAGGAAATTAACCAATGTTAATGAAATTTTCAGTGCATACCAAATAATGATCACAGAATATAATAAACCCATTAGTTTTATTTAACCTTAAGTGAAAATGTATTATTTTGTTTAAACAAAAAACACCTTTACTAAAGTTATGGTTTTCAGTAGTAAAAAAAAAAAAACGCATGAATTTATTTTTGATTTTTTATGAAAATAACACATGGTAAATTATAACAATTAAAAAACTACACTTGGATGTGTTCAAGTCCAACGTTAACGAAAGCTTAAAAGCAACAACGCACAAAACTGATTAAATTAAAAAATGGTAAAAATTATACAAACGTTCACGATATAAATGTACGGATGCACGGCTGAAAAATAAAGAAAACCAGTAGGTTTTGAACTCCCTCCCTCTAATCAACTACACGACGTTATTTTCAGGTAGCCATTTAACATTCCATAGAACTCATGCTAGACAACATTTCACTTATTTTGGGTTGTGCAAAGCCAGACTATCTCGCTGGGGGGGGCTTTTTTGTACAAAGTGTTTTCTTTTTATTTAATTCCATATCTTAGGACTTTACTTTACTAATTTTCTTTGAATTAATCTCAGAAAACGGATATTTATCTTTCACTGCATGCACGTATAGCGATCAATTCCGTATGACAAACTGGCTTATCTCTCTTGTTTTCAGTTAACTTTCACTATTTCAATTTTGAAAATGGCGGATCAAGAATATGCAATAATAACCGTTTTTCTTTTCTTTTTTTTTGTAAAAAATAGTTCTAGTAGATTTACTCCGTCATTCTTGGTATTTTTTTCTTAAATTTTTATTTACTAATTTCGATATGGTACGTCATTTCTTGATAGTGTTTTTATTTTAAATATATGTTTTATATCCAAATGAAAAAGCACCGTAAATCATTTTTAATCGTACTTTTAAAAGTTCGTTTCATTTTACGGCATTGCAATTTTTATTTAAAACGATTTTCGGTTAATACTAGATTATAAATATATTCAATTTATAATTATCAAAGTTACGTTGCTGCGAGTACACACATAGACACACACAAGAATTGGTCACATACTTCCTTGGCCTTTTTGTTTATTTGTTTGTGCTATTCCGTCGGTTATTGACACAGCTGAGCTGGAGCTCCACTGCACCCAGATTTCCTACCTCTTACAGAGGTCCAGTCCACTAGACGATAGAGGTTGCGACTAGGGTAGCCTGGTGTTGGTGGCTGGCCGCAAAGTATCTTTTCCAGTCAGATGTCAAGACGTTTTTTGAAAGTGTTGGAGGGCACTCTCATATTTTTATTGCGGCTGGAATTCAGTTAAATGTTCTTGTACCATTGTAGGTGAAGCTCTGGTGGATGAGGAACTTGATTTTCCGTGTAGTCCCAGGTGTGGTTTTTATATAGTAGAACCTTCCTCGCCGCTGGTGGGTTCTTTCTACTATTGGTATGTTTGGAATCCTCCTTCCAAGATTTCCACATGTAGATGATAATATATCGTTCTCTGCAACGTGAATACAGTTGTAGCTCCTTCAGCCTCTACTAGTAATTCATTTAGTCTACTCCACATATTTTGCTGGTGAATGTTCTCTGAGTGTTTCTATTTTGCAGATTTCTGTTACTTTTTGTGGAGACCATAGCTGACAGCAGTATTTCAGCCTTGGAAGAACAAGGGATTTCCGTAGTGTGAGCATGCACTTTCTGTTCCTACTCTTGAAGGTTCTCAGTGTCCATCCTGTTAGTTGTCTTGTGACCATTGTAGTGTGGTCAATATGTTGTATGAAGGCGGCATCTTTGCTCATATCCTTTGCTAGATCCTTCACTACTTTGATGTTATTTCTTGTTGCCTACACCAGTATCCAAATTTTCCTTAAGATGGTCTTTATTACCGTATTGAGTAGTTCAAATTTGCCTCCTTTTAGAGCCGTGTTGTTGTCATTAGCTCATTTTATAATTTTGTTGGGGTTTTATTGCAAAAGCCTTGAGTCATGTGGTATGGAGATCTTTTATATGATTTGTGTGTCGTCAGCAAAAGATGTTGCTGTGACGTCTTCCAGGTTTCTATCTATGTCAGTAACGATTATAAGAAACAATAGAGAACCTAATACAGAGCCGCTGATGACCTTACTTGCCTCTGATAAGCTCCCTCAAATGCACTTTTTTTGTCCTGTCCGAGAGGAAGCTGTGTAACCATGTCGAGTTTTCCACAAATTCCAAACGAGCGAATTTTATGCAGGAGTATACTGATGTCGAAAGCTTTTGCGAAATCTATATAGATTACGTCTACGTTATCTCCATCTTGAATATCTTATAGGATATTCTCATAGTGAGATAGTAGCTGTGGCAAACAGGAGCGGCCTTGTCGAAATCCATGTTGTTCTTTGTTGAAGGCTCCTTTGTTTTCCAGAAAGTCTGCCATCTTATGTCGCACTGTTCTTTCGACAATCTTTATTAGATGTGATGTCAACACTACTGGTTTATAATTTTTTGCTATTCATCTACTACCTTCTTTGTGTATTGGCGTAATCATACCATACTTCAGAGTTTGAGGTACATATCCTTCTTGTAGAAATTTATTCCAGAGTAGCTGTAGTGGGAGGGTTAGCTGGAGTTTCTAATTGTTCAGAAATTGTACATGAAAACTATAGGGTCCCACTGCTGAGTTAGGTGAGATTTTATCAATGACTGAGATTATGTCAGTCTTTGTTTTAGCTCTGCTGTTGAGAGTTGATCTGCTGTTTCTAATACAGTATTGAAGAATTGTATGGGGTTGTCGACTCTCATTTCTCCCATAGGTGGACTGAAGATGTTTTCATATTGTTGCTTGAGAATCTCCACAAGTTTGCTTGGGTCACTTTCTAGGCTCCCAGTAGTTGACCTAAGTGGTCAAATGGTTGGGGGTGCTGTTTTGTTTCCTCTTGACAGATGCATAAAAGAATTTACTATTTGTTTTGATGTTCGATATGACTTTTATCTTTTAATCCTTTTTTTTTTTGATAAGTTTTAGTTTTATTGATTAAAGTTTCTTTTCCAGTTTGTGTTTATTGTTAGTAAAAATGGCCTTTTTTTTAGTTTGGCTTCAGTTTTTACCCTCTTTTTTTATTAAGATTCTTCTGTTTTGGGGGATTGCTCTTATTTTTTTATTTATTTATTTTATTTTTTGTGAACCTGGTTGGTATGTATCTCCTGCAAATTTTAGGATATTCGGAAGGCTTTGAATATTTCACCCAAGCTTTTCTTATTGACGAGCGTCACCCGGTCGGTGTCCCCAGTTTCTGATTTTACTATGTCCAAGTCTATATCCTTGCTGTAGAAATTGAACATGTTTAACGGATTTCCCGGGATGTGTTCAGAGTCTTTTAGATTCCTCTGAATTGATGGTATAATTTTGGCTAGAAACAAAGTGTAGTATCTGTTCTGATAATACACTTCGCCTTTGAAGTCCTCAATCAGTGGAGGAGAAATCCTTATAGACTGAGACAATTTTTTTCCTACCCAGAATGCCCCTTTTGGGGGAACTAGATTTCCACTACATTAAAAACTGACCTTGTGTCTAACTCAGTCCTCGTGTGGCGGCAAGTAAACAGAAATATCATCAAATGTTTTCACTGGACAACGTAAATAATTGTTACTAATTATAATAACAAAAACTAAACGGTATCCATTATGGGTGCCTGATGAAGATTGGCTATCTCGTGTGCTTAGCACACGTTTTAATTATGTTTTTTTTTTTTTTTTTTTTAAATTAGAAGCTTCATAAATTTGTGTGTCATTCGATGATAACTTTTAGGACTTAACGAGAACCGCCTAAGTGAAAAAAAAATAATCAGTTTAAAAAATATGGAACGCTTCACGAATTTGCGTGTCATCCTTGCGCAGGGGCCATGCTAATCTTCTCTGTATCGTTCCAATTTTAGTATATGTACTGCCGAAGCGAGTACATAAAACTAACCTATATAGCGTAATATATAGTCAAGTATATTAGCTTAGTAATTCACATAGGCGGATTTATTTGCATACGTTTTATCGAAAATCACAAATAAAAAAATAATAAACGAAAATACGGCTGAATAACTCGAGATATTGCATAAAGTTTATAATTAATAAGTTTTTAGTAAATAGATTTTTATTATTGAAGTCAATTATTATTAAAAAATAGACATTTTTCATTTTTCGCAACAAAGATAACATGGAAAGAATAGCAATGTTGCTTACTGCTGTAACTATTGACACTACTTCTCCTACGCCTGCTACCCCCTCGTTCAGATACTACTTGAACTACTAGAACAGCTGCTCTGAGGGTAGTTCCTTCTTGTCTCTTTATTAATAAAACTATCAATACGTTCTCATGTTTCAGTGTGTGTGTGTGTGTGTGTGTGTGTGTGTTCCTCGCCGATAAGTAACATTTATAAATACGAATCGAATTTGTTTTTATCCAAATCAATCGAATGAATTTAAAACGAATCTTATTTTAAAAAATGTAAAATATTTATATGTTGATTTCTTTTTGGTACTCATATTCACTCCAAGCAAGGTAAATTGCCGCTGACTCGTAAAAGCTTCCTTTGAAACATTCTAAGTAGGGAATTGAGCAGCAAGATGTCTGTTCGCATTACACTTTAATTTCGATCTGTCAGTGCTAGTTACGTGCATTAATGTCGGACAACTGATGGGGATAAAGTTTTGAACGATGATTTATGATAATTTTTTAAAAGTTTCCGATTATTTTTTTTAATTGTATTCGAAAGATTAAAGCCTAAAGTTAATTTCTAAAAGGGGGGAAATTTACACGAGGGGGGGGGGAAGTTATAATGAAAAATGTTTACAAAGCGACATTCGGGGAAACTAACAAGTTCAGATAAATTTGGAAGTTAAATCTCTGCCTGTTTTACAAGTATTTTAATTGTGGATGCTTCGACCAAAACGGACAAGCAGCAAAATCACACCCCTACACAGTAGAGGGGTGAAAATATAATTAAAAAAAAAACAATAATAATTCATTGCAAATATGCCTTGAACGATAAATAGTGGTTTTCTGTGACTATTTCAAAGATAATTATTATAGTAAATTAAAGTCCTAAGCTATTGACTTAAATGGTTTCGAACAATCAAAACAAACGAAAAGTCGTCTAGCATGAGTTCTATGGACGCCCAAAATGTCAAAAAGTCAAAAGGTTTCTTAAAAAGTCTCGTTCCTAGTCACGTGACAACGGTCGTAGCCATTTTCTCGCCCTCGGCTTTACACATCTATCTCATCCGGTGCGCACTTCTATCCTCGGCCACGTGGTGTATTTTTCTCTCCGTTCCCTGTGACACAAGCTCGTGCACACTTGCTAATTTTCATACATGTTTTAACCGCTGCTGCTGCTGCTAATATTTTCGCTAGTCAGCCATCCTTCTGCTGCTGCTGATTTTCTTACACACGCTCATACGTGCTCTATTAGATACGGAATAATATTTTCTGAATAATATTTTTGATACATAGAGAAGAACATTGTTTAGCCTAGAATAGAGTTAGATCTGCAGCATTGATTGAGAAAGTTTTTTTTTTTTTCTCTTAAGCTGATGTTTTTTTCGATGTCATTTTTGTTTAGTTGGTTTTCAGTTGAATTCGAAAGGGACAAATCTGGATGATGTTTTGCCATGTTCCTATTTAAGTTCTTACGATGATCCCGTATAAAATTCGAAAAAAATACATATCGAAAAGCGTGAAAGTTTATTCATGGGGGAGGGGAGAGGATTGTGGTGTGTATTAAAGTGGTTTGTGGAAGACAATAAGCCACGATTTTCCCGTGCATGACGTATTGCTGTAAGTACAGAGCTTTTGCATTAACCCTAACCAGTATCTCCCTCTTAAACAAGGTTAAAAAAAAAAAAAAGAATGTCTAGGCTAATACGTTTTTTTTTTTTTTTTTTTTTTTTACATTTTTTTTTTTTTACATTATCCCAATCTTTATCTTGTGTTACATCATCGTAGTGTTTCATCTCTTGGATTGTTTAACATGGAATGTGCACCAATGAACTTAGAATACTTGTAATTCCGCAATGTAAACACTCCCGACTCACAGGACAAACAGCAAAATTCCATTCCTTCACTATAGAGATCCATAGGATATTTTCTACTCTAGCATTCGACCGTACGAACATGTAGAAATGTAAATGTAATATTGACAAATGTCTTGTCGTTCAACTGAAAATGCTTACACTTTAGCAGCATATGCCTTATTTCTGCCAAACAGAAGTAAAAATAAAAAACCTTTCAATTTTCAGGGGTTAAAATTTTACAAACGTGGGAACGGAAAGACAAACCGGAAGTATTAGAATCTATGATACGACTAATGAAGTGTCTTCACCTCTTAACTCTTTGTGTAACGTTATCGTTGTCTCTAACTGACTATCACGTCGGCTGAATCTCAATACATGACACCAGTCACAGCTGGCTCTCAGAACACGCCACCATACAAACTTATGCCGTAAATCTCTCTGGCAGGGCGACATTTTTCACAAAGTTCGACTCTCAAAAGAGTAAAAGAAGAGATAAGACACGTATACTTGTCGAGCGTAACTTGCCAATCGCCACGCGTTTTTTTCTTTTTCTTCTTTGTCTTCTCTTTTCCTTCCGGTCTTAATTCTTATATATGCATTTGAGTCTGCGACGTCACGCCAACGCCACACCCAAAAATGCTAACGCGACTGACGTTCCATATATTTTATTTGGAAATTATTATCAGCATATCGCTATCCAAGATTTTCAGCATCTTTCAACAGTCGAAAAAGCGAGTCAATCAGTTCTATGGACACATCAAAGCAAGTAGCTTCCTCAAACCATTCATTTCAACTAGGTAATAAAGGTGTGAGTATTTGTGATCGTAGGAGAAAAAGTTTGGTTTTAATAATGGCTGAGTGGTTAACGTCACGGACTGAAAACCTGGATGTGTCAAATTCGAATCCAGTTCATTCTATAGAAACACTTTCATCAAATCAACACTTGAACTTGCGTAACCTGTTGAAAAATACAACAAGCTACCTTATCTTTCATTTTCAGACTCGAATATTGTACTTAATATAACCTTGCCAAGTAAATTATTACTAATCAACAAAGAACCGGGTAGACAAAGATCCTTAAAAGAATCACACCGTTGCATGTCTAGTCTAGCGGAACCGAATCTACGATACGGTCAAGGAGTTAAATATTATCTTTTCGTTTAATTTCATTTGGAAATCATCATCACCACCACCACCACCACCACCACCACCACCACCACCATCATCATCATCATCATCATCATCCAAGAACATCGGCGTTGTGCAACAGTAGAAAGAGTGACTTGTCTCCAACCTTTGCAGTGGGACCAAAATTTCGGAGTTTGGAACATTTGGCGGATATTTCCAAGTGTTTTGTTTTTCTAAAATGAGGCGAAAAATTAATTCCTACAAAGGCTCGTAATCGGATCTTTTTTTTACTATGATCAAATTCCGGCACAGTGTTTACTCCATCCTGTCAACAAACTCTCTCGTGTGGTTATTGCTATTTTAAGGGATTATAAGTTACGTTATTGACGCTCTGACTGGTGTTCTCGTCTTGATCGTTATGGTCGCGACGTTTCACGCCAGAAAAGCTTGAAGTCAATTTTAACGTGTATATAATAAATGCGTTCAGCAAGCAAACGGTACGCCATTTCGGCCTCCCCTTTCATAATCCGAATTTGATCTGGCAACTCGATAAATGCGCATCTAAAAGAAATGATTGATAGAAATCGATATTCATCTTTTGTATCTGCAATTCCTCTGGTAACGAAAAGATATTTTTATTTCGAAAACAAAAAATTGAAATAAAAACTAAAAAAAAAAAAAAAAAAAAAAAGATCCAATTTTTGCGTTTAGCTATAAACGTTACATATTAGGAACCCTACGTCAATGACGATTAAATTAGCCAGTATGAATTTTGACAAGGGTCACACTTGATACATTTTTTCTTTGGAGTTAGACATGATTAACTACCCGAGGAGTCCCCATCGATAAATGCTAACGGGGATACCCGGGCAATTTCCATGGGGCAGATTGCACTTGGGGTCGCTTATTCTTCCGACGTTCTGATCTTTATACTTTGAGGTTATATCAGCCTAAACTTGTGCGAATAGCATTCAGGATAAAAGAAAAAAAAGCTAATTATTCGAATATTACAAATTATCAATCTTTATCGGAAAAGAATTCGGAAACATAATGAAAATTGTGTTTTAAAATGAAGATTGGCAGACTATATGTTATTGAAAATGTAAGATCAAAATCAAGAAAAATATTGTTTCATATGTAAGGATGACAGACCAATGAAATGCTGATTTTATTGTAAAAAGAAAGAGAAGACAATAAACAATCGTTAAATTCTTTATTTTATGGAAATCATTCCAGACAAAGCATGAAGCCACTTAATGTAAGGAACAAATAAAAACAAATGATGATTATCCGTTCTGTTAAAAATTTCTGTATTATTAAATGTTCATTAAACTTTTTATTAACAGAAAATTCAATATTAAAGGATTTTTTTTATTAATAATTACATCAATGACTATTTAATTTTTTACTAACAATTAATTCATATTTATTTAATTTTATTAACAAGTAATTAAATATAAATTTATTTTTATAACAAATAATTCAGTATTAATTATTTTTTTATAAAATATAATTCAATATTTATTGATTTTTATTAAAAATTAATTCAATATTTATTTAATTTAATTAACTATTAATAAAATATTTATTTATTTTTATTAACAACTAAGTATATATATCTAGAAAATTTTAATTAACAATTAATTCCATTATTATTCAATTTTATTAACATTCAAGATGTATTTAATTTTTTATTAACAATTAATTAAATCTTTAAATGATTTTATTAACAATAAATTCAATGTTTATTGAAATTGTTATTAATTTTTAAAGTTTTTATTGAAATCTTTATTTAAAATTAATCCAATATTTACTAATATTTTATTAGCAATAAATTCAATGTTTATTTAACGATTTTCTTAACAATGATTTAATATTTAATGGATTTTTATTTAAATACTGTATTAAATGTATTATGTATTTGATGGGTATTACTGTATTATGTATTTAATGGGTTTTTATAAACAGTTAATTCAACTCATCGAATATTTTATTTAATGAATTCAATATTTATTGCGTTCTTTTATAAACAATTGATTATATATTTAATGATTTTTTATTTACTAGTAATTCATCATTTATTAAAATTTGTATTAACGATTTATTAATTGCTTATTAATCTTTTATTAACAATTAATTCGATATTTATTGAATGTTATTATCGAAAATGAATTCAATATTTATTAAATATTTACTAACTCTTCATTCGATATATATTATCTATTTTCTAAACAATTATTCCTACACTTATTGAAATGCTTATAGACAAGTGATTAAATATTTATTGAATTATTTTAACAATTATTTCAATACATATTGCAAGTTATAAAATGTTACTTTAATATTTATTGCATTTTTATTAAAAATCAGTGTTTAATGTAAATTGTTAATTTAAAATTACTTCAATATTTATTGATTTTTTAATTATTTAATTTTTTTTATTTAACTTATTAAAATCAATATTCATGATTTTACTTATTTCTACTAATTCTTTCAACGTTTATTATTTCATTCAATTTTAAGCATAAACCACCTTTTTTAAGTTTAAGTTTATTGCGTTCACGGAACATTTTGTATATTGAATATATTATATATATATATATATATATATATATATATATATATATATATATATATATATATATATATTTATTAAGTTAAGTGGGCGGACCTTTTTTTATATATATATTAATATATTTTTTTATATATATATTAAATATATATATATATATATATATATTTATCAAGTTAAGTGGGCGGACCTTTTTTTACATATATTAAACACATTTATATATACAAACACATATATACATTATTAAACATTTATCCAAAACATTTCAAAATGTTCCGGCTGCACTCATAATTAATATTATTTATTTGAGGCTTCTTTGTTTTAATGTACAATGCTTCGAGTATTCTTAGCCTATTTACATTTCTCTCACTCTGCAATACTCTTGTATTTTCTACCATAATTCTTCGAAATTCCGAATGTTGGCAGCCATGTCCCTTCAAATGTTGTGATATGGAGCTAGAGTCAGAGAGGTGGAGAGTCAATCTTCGCGACAATGTGTTAGTTGTTGAACCAACATAGCTACTAATATTGAAGATACACTCTCCTATTGGGCAGCTAAATTTGTAAACTACATTGCCTCTTTCCAACAGGTCATTTGTTTGTGAAATGTTGTTTTTCATTACAAGGCTTGTCTGTATTTTTTATAATATATAATAAATCTTATTTTTTTTAATTATTTTTGGGAGCCACATATCTACGGATTATATTTTTAAGAATACTCTCATCGATTTTTGAGTTTTTGTGTAACTGGTTACGGTAGTATATATTAACAGGTTGATAATTTTTTTGAATATTACTAATTTGATTCAAATTACTAATGGCTCATTTTATTTATTTCTCTACAAGAGAGTTAGGGAATTGATTATTTACTAACACTTGTTTTATATTTTTTAATTCATTAAAGAATATTTTTTTGCTGGAGGAAATCACCTTTGCACGGTGTATAAGATTTCTTATTATATTCGTTTTATAGCGGAATGGACATTCCCTTTTAAAATTTAAAATACAGGAATTAATGGATGTAGGTTTTTTAAAAACGGAGGTGATAAATTCATCGCTACTAGAGTCAATGAGGACGTCTAAAAACGAGATTTTATAATTAGTACTTAATTCATATGTAAAGTTAAGAACTGAATTATTCTGAAAGATACCCTTTAAATATTCTATTTCCTTATTGACAAGAATTAGTATATCGTCTACAAATCGAACATAAATAGAAGGTTTCTCTATTAAATTAAATACCTTGTTTTCTAGATCAGCCATAGAAAAATTACTAAATGTTGGTCCCAATACGGAACCCATTGCCACGCCATCCACCTGTGTGTATATATTTCCCAGATGATCAAAGAATGGGACTTTGGTTGTACACATTACTAATAATTTTTTTAAGATTATTGAACTCATTTTAAGTGGAGGAATGGTTGGATTGTTATATATGTTCTTTATTATTATTTCAATGGTTTCATTCACTGGTATATTTGTAAATAGATTTTCAACATCTAAAGAGGCGGTGATTTTATTATCGATTTTAGTTACTTGCAGAATCTGCATAAGTTCTTCCGTAGATTTTACACTGTATTTACAAGGTGATTACTGTGTGATGAGTTCGTTGATTTTTTTAATTAAGTTATATATTGGTGTTGTCACCTGTGAAATTATGGGACGAAGTGGGAAATTAGTTTTATGTGTTTTTATGTTGCCATATAAATATCCAGGTTTATAATCTCCAATTATTAGGGAGAGTTTTAAATTATCTATTACAGCATTATTTGCGGTGATAATTTTATTAACTTGAATTTTAAGACCATTAACAGAGCTTTTTTTAACTTTCTTAAATTTTCTGGGATCATCCAAAATTGATTGGAGTTTACAAAAATATTCAGTTTTATTAAGTAATACATACTTATTGATTTTATCCCCTTTTTCTAATAATTAAATTTGAGTGTTTTTTTAGTTCATTGGCAGCCTTTT
>NC_136483.1:202973065-203063065 GCF_053919585.1 Euprymna scolopes
ACTGTCTAACACGCCGAGCAAAGTGACAAGGAGCTCCATCTTGTTGAAACACTGTATCATCTTTCAAGTTTAATTGTTCAAGTTGCGGAATAAAGTAATTCTGCAACATATCTAAGTAGCTGTCACTGTTAATAACACGATCTTCAAAAAAAAAATATGGCCCTATGATTCGATTTATTCCCAAAGCACACCACACATTAACTTTAAGAGAGTCCTTTTCATGTTCAACAGTTTCATTTGGGTTTTCAGTTCCCCAAATTCGGCAATTATGCCTGTTGACTTTGCCACTAATGTGAAATGTTGCTTCATCAGAAAACAGTAAATTACTCACAAATGTATCATCATTGCAAAGTTTTTCATTGAACTGGTGACAGAAAGTTAGCCGTGCATAATAATCCTCTTCTACCAACTGTTGATTTTGTAAGCTTTCATATGAAGTTTTGCCCGCAGAATCTTATGCACAGTACACTTTGGCAGCCCGAGCTCCAATGATGCCCGTCTTACAGACTTTCTTAGACTTGCAGTAAAGGATTCTTCTATGGAAGCAACACTTTCGTCACTGACACATGGCCTTCCAGACCGTGGTTTATTATGGACAGAACCTGTCTCTTTAAATTTTTTCATCCATTTAACAATGGTGTTCCTATGAGGCGCTTTTTTATTGTATTCAATTCTAAACTTTCTTTGTAAAACAATAGTAAATTTCAATTCAGAAACAGGGGAGGGTAGAGCGGTAGCCCTTGATATATCTAAGGCTTTTGACAAGGTATGGCACGATGGTCTTCTAAGGAAAATTAGATCATATAGAATCATTGGAAGAATTTATAATGTAATTAAATCCTTCTTAAGTAAGAGAAAAATCAAAGTTGTCCTCGACGGTCGTACATCTAAACAATATGACATAAATGCGGGAGTACTTCAGGGGTCTATCCTTTGACCTCTATTATTCCTGATATTCATAAATGACCTTCCTGATGAAATTGTTTCGAAGATGGGTTTATTTGCCGATGACACCACTCTCTATAAGAGATATGAGGGGAAAACAAATGAACACATATCCAAGGAAGTGGCAGAAACACTAGAGGATGATCTCCAATCTGTAGTGGAATGGGGACAAAAATGGATGGTCACATTCAATGCTGCTAAGACTAAGCTTGTTTCATTCAATAACTACAAGAAACTTTCTCTACCACCAATAGCAATGGCCAAGAATACATTGCCTGAAAGTACTTCTTTTAAACTTCTCGGCCTAACTTTTATAGGGAATATGAACTGGAATAGATACATTGAGAGCATTGCCAAGGCTGCTGCAAGGAAGGTTGGCTCCCTCTACCGTGCTAGAAAACTACTTACGCCTGACAGTATCCTATACCTCTATAAGGCCACCATTCGCCCATGTATGGAGTACTGTTGTCACATCTGGGCTGGTGCATCTGCTGCTTGTCTCTCGCTCCCGGACAGGGTTCAAAAGAGAGTCGCCAACTTGATAGGTCCTGAACTGTCATCTAGGCTTCAGCCTCTGTCCCATCGACGAGATGTTGCATCCCTCTGCCTCTTCTACAAATACTTTAATGGTGAATGCTCTGACGAACTGCAAACACTTGTACCTCCCCGACGTAACTACCCCCGACAAACCCGACAAGCTACTAAGTCTCATCCCTTTACAGTAGAGATCCCTAGGTGCAAGAAAGCCTTTTACTCCAATAGTTTCTTCCCCAGAACTGCGGGTCTTTGGAACTCCCTTCCGGGATTCTGCTTTTCCAACTGCACTGATATGCAGAAGTTCAAGTGTTAACAAACATCTTTCTACTCATCTCCCTTCATAATGACCCTGCTAATTAAGTCCCTGATAGTAGCCCCCTGCTTCAAAGTGGCACTGTGCCTTGTTTGGGGTGAAAATTGAAAAAAAAGAAAAAAAGTTTATAGATCAACTTCTCAGCTATATTGTGAAAATTTTTGTTACAATTTTCGTTCAGTAAAACAAAAGTTAATTGGGGGATTTTATTGAAAACAGGCGAGAGCCGTACACTGTTATTACATATACGTTTATGGGACCAAAATAATAAGACTGAAATTAAACAATGAACAAGTGAATTTATTGGAAACCGGAAAAATCATGGATTGCAATAGAAAAATGCGAGCATGAAAAGTACTATGGTTAAGTTTAAACAGGGAAAAATAAAGTTGTTAAAACTAGAAAAGAAAAATACAAGATATTCTAGTAAAATATAATAAAATATTGCAGCATTAAGAATTTTTTTAATTCAATTTTATAACATTATATAATCAATTCTTAATGCTGCAATATTTTAAGTTATATATTTATTTTATTTTTTACTAGAATATCTTGTCCTTTTCTTTTCCAGTTTTAACAACTAGTCCTTTACTTTTCCATGTTTAAGCTTAACCATATTACTTTTCATGCTCGCATTTTTCTATATATGTAACTATTTCGTTTACTCACATAAATTAACACACGAAAGTATAAATTTATGCGTAAACTTTAAGTATTTACTTCAACAGTGCTCAATACGTATGTAGAGCTAGGTAGTAAGTTATAAAATATATATGGCGATTAAGCTACACAGAATATTCCGCGTTTCATCCACGCTAGGATTTCTCAGGCTTATGCCCCTGAGGAATCCTAGCGTGGATGAAACGCTGAATATTCTGTATAGCTTAATCGCCATATTTATTTTATAACTTACTATATATATATATATATATATATATATATATATATATATATATATATATATATATCAGTTTCGTGGTTAAATTTTAAATTCTGAAAAAAACAACAACATATAGAGATATATATTCGATTTAAGAATTTATTGCTTGACAAAAGGAATATATATATATAAGGGGTTATATTAATTTCCTTAATCCGTGGATTTTCAACAATGGCTCATATCATCAGAGGAAATGAAATGCAGTTAGCAAAATGTTCAGCTGCGAATGGACGCTATTTTGCTTTTAAGCACACTTATTGAAAATAGTTTTTTTGAGTGGTTGTGGATAATTATATGGAGAAAATTATACGAAAAGAGAAGTTTATACATCTATCAGTGTCTTATCTCGCTTATATATATATATATATATGTGTGTGTGTGTGTGTGTGTGTGTGTGTGTGTGTGTGTGTGTGTGTGTGTGTGTGTGTGTGTGTGTACACGCAGGCCGCCCGGTCGTAAAATACGCTTAAATATGATATTTTGATTAATGCAGATTTCGTCAAATAGCGAATTTTCGAAGCGATAGGGAGTCGACAACGTTAAGTAGTACTAAAATAAAGTTAGGTCCTGCTAAGGTTTTTAATTGGAGAAAAAACAAGTTTTAAAATAAGTTAAATTCTAGTACAGTGTTTGTTCCGTCGTTTCGGCATGGTCATTGCTATTTTAAGGAATTATAATTTAAGTTATTGACGATCTTAATGGTGTTCTCGTCGTCATTATCGCAACGTTTAGCACCAGATATACATATCGATTGGATCGTGCGTTCAACGGACAAACGGTCAGCCATCTTGATTTTTCCATTTAATTTCCCTTTCATAATCCGAATTTGGTCCGACAATTCGACAAAATACGCATCTAAACGAAATGGTTGATCAAAATCGATACTCATCTTTTGTCCCTGCAATTCATCTAAGAAGGAAAGCATATTTCTATTTTGAAAAAGAATCCTATAACAAATTATATATATATATATATATATATATATATATATATATATATATATATATATATATATATATATATATATATATTGGGTTGGAAACTAAGTTCTTGCCGTTTTTTAAATATAAAGAGTGGAAGAATAAAAAGGTTTCCCTAATGACAAACAACACTACAGGTTTATTTTAAAACTTTTATTGAAAAAAAAAAACCAATTCAGGTGACTTGAATATGTTGTAGAGCTGACATCCAATTCAATGTAACCGCCTTCAGCCTCAATCATCGCCTCGATACGAGTCCGGAACTTGGAGAATGCTTTTTCTACAAGCGCCGGCGAGAGGTCGGCAAATACTCGGTGGATGGCAGCGATTAGGGTGACTTTGGAGTCGTGGAAGATCATGTTGGTGATGTTCTCCACATATGACCAAACCAAGTAGTCCAGTGGGTTCAGGTCGGTAGAGGGGGGGCAGTGAGAGATGAGTACAAAATCATAACATTCCTTCTAAAGCCAAGCCTGGGCCTCTTTGGACTTGTTGGCTGGCTCCGAGTCCTGCTGCCGCACTTAGAGTCTGCCAGCGACCACTTTATTGCACCAGCGAATCACCACACTCTGATGTTGACTTTCAAGCCGATTTCGAAGATGTGAGGTTGCATGATGTGGCCCTCACTTGAAACCACACATAAGACCATAACCGTGACCGGAAACTTTGTTTTCTTCACCATGGGAACGTCCCTGTTATTTGTAGCAATCAAGCGATGTATTCAAAATGTTATTTTAAGGATTATCAGTTGTTTATCATAAAACACTGTTTTATAAACAAAAGCAACAAAACCGTATATTAAATTATGGATTCATAGCAGTGTTGATTAAGCATCATCTCCCTTAAAAAAGAACAGAAACGGATCATGCACCAAATTTTGCTGACCTATTTATATTATCACAAAATGTCTTCCTCAACTGTGTCATTCGTCTTTATCTTCGTCCCCACAAAAGAAAGCGTTTGCTATTTACAAAACTGTTATATTTTATAGGGTTGGGATGAATCAATTATACTAAGTGTGGAACGATAAAATTGTCGCCTTAGTAAAGACGACATCATTCCATTTCCGTTTGATGAAAACCGGCTTTCTTTTTTTTTCGTTTGTTTCAGATCATCTACTAGTTGGCCAGTTGTGTACAAATCTCAAGATTGATAGAAACCGTCTATCATGTCTGAATTGGCACAACGTTCAACGAGCAAGATCGGAGATGCGCCGCTGTACAACTCATGCTCTCTAACGATCCAAGTTATGACAACAGGACCATTGCCAGCACCTTCAACAGTCTTTGCTGGATTGCCACGAATAACAGGGACGTGCTCAGGATGATGAAAACAAAATTTCCGGTCACGGTTATGATCATTGTTGTGGTTTAAAGTGAGGGGCATATCATGCCACCTTGCAATGTGCCGAAGAGGTATTACCTAGCGAACGTATTGATCAATGAGGAGTCGCTGACGAGAATCATGGTTCGGCACTTGGCGATGAGAATAGTGACTGACTTTAGAAGTCTATCCTATGAGCAACGCTAAGTGCTCTAAATCTTTTTCCCCTTAGCTGCATGAGGCTTCAGGGCGTCCTCATCATCGCCATAACATCTTCCATAGACATTGTGGCTTAGATCGGGGCCTGTTTTTCACCCCTGCCCCAGATCGCAGGCTCCGTGGGCACGCGAAAAAGGTTTTTCGATGTTCCAGAGGCTTTGACGCCAAACAGCGTTCTTGGCTCGAGTAGCATCTCCATGGAATCAACTACCTGATTAGGTTGTAAGCCAGCCCATACTACAGGGCTTCAAGGCGGCCTTTGACAGACGCTCGTCTGACCTCCACAGTTTTCCCCCTGTATAATTTTCTTTTTGTACATAGTCCCCTAAATTCTCACTGATTTTCCCCCTTGGACATAAGGGGCTACTATTTGGGACCATGCACAGGAAAGATTAGCAAGATGTTGGTTTACGTTACATTTAAACTTTTGCATATCAGTGCAGTCAGGGAAGCAGGTAGCAGGAATGGAATTCCAAAGTTTAGCAGTTTAAGGGAATAAACTATTATAGAAAGTTTTCTAGCATTTATGGATCTCAACAGTGAAGAGGTGAGATTTTGTTGCTAAGCTGGTTTGTTGGGGATATGTGCATCGAGAGGCACATGCAATGAGTTCATCAGAGCACATTCCATTAAAATACTTGTAAAACAGGCACAGAGATGCAACATTGCGGTGATGGGACAGGGATTGGGGTCTAGTTGACAAAGTGGAACCTATTAGATTGAAAACTCTTTTTAGGGCCCTATCCAAGAAGAAGAGGCTAGTACTAGATACATCAGCCCAGATGTGGCAGCAATGCCCCATACATGGGCGAATGGTGGCTTTGTGGAGGTACAGGATAGGTATGAGTCTTCTAGCTCGATAGAGGCGTAATTTTTTTAGGTATGGTTTACTTATTAGGCGATTATGTGCGGTTTTACAACATTACAAGTCAGACGTAGGGTTACTACTAGTATATATATATATATATATATATATATATATATATATATATATATATATATATATATATATATATATATAAGTTGGATTAACCCTAAAGCGTAAAAATATCAATTTTCTAAGGTGAAGGGTAATTTACTCGAGCGCGTTAATCTAAATCGTTTATCAAAGTTTTTTTTTTTTTTAATTATGGACTTCTCTAGGTAAAAACGATTATTAATTGCTGCTTGGGAGGAGGTAGGTTTGCTAGTATAGATATCAAAGGGCATTTATACTTTTGAGATTTTCATAAACTTTAATCATCTTCCAACATAAGCCAAAATCTCATTAATCGCAGCCAAAAATCACAAAAGATGATACAAAGATTAGAAATGTTGCCAGCTTTAAATACTTGAGAAATGTTAGTTTTGGGAATGGTTTGCTGGACCAGGAAATATCAGCCAGAATTTGAGTGACTGCACAAACCATAACAATGATAATACATGGCTTTATTTAATACTAGAAGATATACTCGGCGTTGCCCGGTAACGTTAAATTTCTTAAAAAAATGAAGTAACAAAAAACGAAAAACAAACTGAGACATGTGTATGCGAGTATTATGTTTTTTTTAAACAGTTTACTTCTTGTAAGTAAAAAAAATGCTCGAGCTAAGATCGAAACCCAAAACGAGAGTCCACGATTACGATAGGCCAACTTGACACGATCTTTAGAAAATATTTTCAAATTTCGTGAAGCAATTGACAAACAGATAAAAATCCGATGATTTCCAAGCACCAATTTTTTCTATTTGATCCCTTAGCAGCCCTTTTATTTGGATGAAAACCGATTAAAAAGTTTTAGATGTCTGAATACTCTATATACCAAATCTTAAGTCTGTAGATTAAAAATTCGAAGTGTCCTCACATGCACATTCTCACAGCTGGATTTATAGACAATATCAATTTGAAATTATTAAAATGGGGCGTATTTTACCAGAAGAGTGGATTATGTTAGTGGTGGGGGGTACTGAACATCGAGTTTCATTAGGCTTGCCTGCTTATGAGCTAATTTTTGCATGTCGAAAAAAGCGTTTGCAAATCTGTTCGTTGACACAACCATGTTGAAGGGTTAGGGAGACAGAGAGAGAGTTTAATAAAAAATAAAAGAAATAAAGAAAAATGAAATAGAGTTAATAAGATCTATTGAATGTGGCGGAAACCGGGAGATAAAAAAATAATAAATCAATAAACCAGAACCCTATCTCTATGATGAAGAATAAAGCGCTAAGCGTTTATAGACTCATATATGCATATTCACAACGAGACATATTTCTATATACATACATGCACACACACATATATGTATATATATATATATATATATATATATATATTGGTCAGATTGGTCTGAGAAGCCATCTGCGATCCAAACACTGAGGGAAGAGGAAACTGAAATTCTCGGATACGAGAAATTGGCCGACGACGATATATATATATATATATATATATATATATATATATATATATATATATATATATATATACACACATATATACATACATATACACGCACAAACATACACATAAACAAATATACGTACACAAATACTAACATATATACATATATACATATATATATATATATATATATATATATATATATATATATATATATATATATATATATATATATATAAGTAAACATTTTTAAATATTAAATTTATAAAATTAAGTTATTAGTTAATGAATTATATATAAATTTACGATCAAAGATCATTATGGAGTTATTATGAGAATTTAAAATGTAATCGGGTACATATAAACGTACACACACACACACACACACACACACACACACACACACACACCTAGACGGATGTATAAATGCATACGTGTACGCATTTTATTATTCTTATTATTTTCAACATTTTTAAAGCAATTACCAATATTATCACATTATTATATGTGTTATGTAAGGTGTTAATTATGTTATTGATTGAGTTAATAGTAATTAAAATTAAAATTACTTCAGCGGAGTTAGGTAACATGTATATATTACAATGGGTATAAACCATCTATCAAATTAAGTGACTTCATAGTTATAATGTTTGTTATATTTATACGCACAGGTAGAATAGATAACTATTATTTAACCTAAATTTATAATATCTTTGTTTTGTGGGGAGTTGTTTTTTTAAAGACTTGTATATATAGATTGCAGTGGGGTGGTTCTAGATTTAGCTCATGGATTTGAAAATTAAAGAGTTGAAGATTTGTATCATGTCAGAACAATAAGGTAAACTACATTGTTGAAGGTCGACGGAACACATGGAATAAATAACTACAACAAAAAATTAATGTAGAACAGATATATTGAAAGCAAGAAAGTATATACAATTTTTACATAGAGTCCAGGTATCGGCTGGGCGGTCGTCGACTCTCGATCTCGTGTTTCTTTGAGTCTCTGCTGAGTCTCTCGTTGGGTCTCTCTTATCTTTACGGTACCAACCATATTTATATAGTTGATACTCCACATATGCGAACTAGGTAGATCCTACCACAACATACATATATACACGTGCATATACTCAACTGACATTTGCATAAAATACGCACATATACGCATACGCACCTATATATACATATATATATATATATATATATATATATATATATATATATATATATATAAAACAAAAGGAAAATGAATTAAAATGGAATAGAATTTTTTTATTACATTTTCACCCTAAACAGGCACATTGCCACTTTGCTGTAGGGGGCTACTATCAGGGACATAAACTCCAGGGGGTACTATGTGGGGAGTTGGGCAGCAAATGTCGGTTCACGTTACACTTGAACTTCTGCATGTCAGTACAGTTAGGGAAGCAGGAACTCGGAAGGGAATTCCAAAGTCCAGCGGTTCTAGGGAAGAAACTACTGGAGTAGAAGGCTCTCTTACATCTACGGATCTCAACTGTGAAGGGGTGGGATTTTGCTGCTTGTCGGGTTTGTCGGGGAACTTACGTCGAGTGGGCACAAGTGCTTGCAGTTCGTCAGAGATTCACCATTGAAATACTTGCAGAACAGGCAGAGGGATGCTACATTACGTCGATGGGACAGAGGCTGAAGCTTAGATGACAGTTCAGGATCTATTAGGTTGGCGACTCTCTTTTGAACCTTGTCTAGGAGTAAGAGACTAGTAGCAGATGCACCAGCCCAAATATGACAACAATACTCCATACATGGGTGAATGGTGGCCTTATAGCGGTACAAGATACTTTTGGGCGTTAGTAGTTTTCTAGCATGGTAGAGAGAACCTACCTTTTTCGCAGCGGTCCTGGCAATGCTCTCAATGTCATTTTTCCAACTCATGTATCCTGTGAACGTTAGGCCGAGGAGTTTAAAAGATGTACTTTCAGATAAAGAGTCTTTGGCAATTGCTATTGGTGGTAGCGAAGGTTTCTTGTAATTATTGAAGGAAACAAGTTTAATCTTGGCAGCATTGAATGTGATCATTCATTTTTGTCCCCATTCCACTACAGATTGGAGGTCATCCTCTAGCGTTTTTGCAATTTCTTTAGATATGTGTTCATTTGTTTTCCTATCGTGTCAGTTACAGAGAGTGGTGTCATCAGCATATATACCCATCTCACAGACAATTTTCTCTTAGGAATAATAGAGGCCCAAGGATCGACCCCTGGGGCACTCCCGCATTTGTATCATATTGTTTGGATGTACGACCATCGATGACAATCTGGATTTTTCTCTTATCTAAGAAGGATTTAATTATGTTAAAGATTCTTCCAGTGATATGCAGTAGTTTTGAAGATTAGCAAACCTTATTGGATCTAAAACAATTTTCTTCTTCCTAGGTCATACATATACATGTAGTTATATAAATATTGAAACATATCATAAAGGGGAGGAAAAGTATAGACGTTATATATATATATATATATATATATATATATATATATATAAAACTAACAATAACAATAGAAAACAAACAAATAAATAAATTAAATAAACATGAATATACATAAACGATCACACGCATATATGTATATATATATATATATATATATATGTATATATATATATATATATATATATGTATATATATGTGCATTATTGTGTACACATAGGTATATTTATATGTATATTAAAAAAAAAAAAAAAGTAGAACGGCCACCTAAAACCACTAACCTAGCTCTAAAACAGATCCTTTGTTTGATAAAATGCATGCCCATTGGCTGGTAGGAAGGGGCGCGGTGGATACTAGAAAGCTGATTGGCCAACTAGTAATCCTCAACATGTATAAAAACAAGAAGCAACGACAGAATTCGCGCATAAGCCTGACGAATCCTATAGTTGGATGAAACGCAGAATATTCAGTGTAGCTTAATCGCCATATATATTTTATAAATTACTATATATATATATATATATATATATATATATATATATATATATATATATATATGAATATGGAAAAGGAATGTAATAATGAAATTTGTTTCTGTTAAGGAATTTAATCGTTAATTAAAATTGTAAACATATTTTGTAAAAATGTTATTTGAAAAATAGGTTACTGAACTCGGGGTCATGTCAAGTTTGGCAACGTGACGCATGTCAACTAACGTGCTTGATGAGCACATGTTTAATCATGCGATGACGTGACGTGTTCTCAATATAGGTAGAGTTTTTGGATGCAGTCGGGGAATCTGGGAGAAGAGTCGGAGAGAAGCAGAGAGATTCAGACCGATTCTCCGTTAGAATCAAGACACCCTCTAGAAGTGAGAGGGTTTTAGAAATAACCATGTAAAGAAACTTTGAATTCCTCAAGCGAAATCATGAACCAGTCATGAAATAAAGGAAGTCATCATCTTTGTGTATCTGCGTCTTCGTGTTGTTATTCAACAGAAAATGTATTGTCTATTTATATTATAGGAACTTTGTGAAAATCATCATCTCAAAAATAGGTAAGCAAATATATGTATCAATATTTATAGAAACACCCCCGTTCATACAGAACTGCCTCTCTCTTTATATATACCTGTTTATGTCTCCAATATGTTCTTACAACATGAACATCTTAAGGCATATGAACACTCAACACATGAACACTCTTAAGACTCTAAAATATCTCACTAAGACTCTCACAAATATGAACAACAACAAATAACATCAGTCCTCTTCAAAATTACATAACATCCAGCTCTATGCTAAAAAAAGTAACTGCTGATTCCCCATGTTTTTTCTATATTAGTATAGCAAAGCTGGAAAAATCTCTCCAGGTGCAAGCCTGGGCATATAATAAGAGAAACTTGGTTTGCCATTTATCAGGGTCCTCCTCTTGGCGTTGCAAGCAGACTCCAATGGAAAGGCAAACCAGTACAGTTGGTGCCAGCGCGGGTGCAGGAGCTGCCGGAAAAATGTTGCAGAGCTTCATCATTCGTCTATTGGGATTCCAGGATTTTTTGTCTTAGCCTTTGCCTTTACCAAGACATTCACAAGACAGCGGGACTTTAGCCCATAGTTGGAGGATTCTTCATGGTATCCAAAAGCCGGATGAATGTAATTAAAGCGAACTTTATTCCACCTTCCTTTGCTTGTTACTGCCCTTGTTGTTGCTGCTGCCTTTCCTGTTGTTGGGTTTATTTTAAATGGTGATGCATAAAATTTCAAACACATAATGAAGGGCGTTAAAGAAATAAAACAGCTAAAATGATGAAACATCAAAGCAAACTTGGCTTTTACTTTGTTGTTGTTGTTGTTTGTTGTTGTTGTTTGTTGTTGTTGTTGTTTTTGTTGTTGTTGTTGTTGTTGTTTTTGTTGTTGTTGTTGTTGTTGTTGTTGTTGTTGTTGTTGTTGTTGTTGTTGTTGTTTGAATTTGAATCGATGCAAAGTTCCAAACGTTAATTGAACACGTTAGAAAAACAAACCAGTGAATATTGTGAAAAAAAAACACACAAAAATTTAGCTGTCACTTTCTCTGTTTGTATTTTCTGCTGCTGTTGTTCGTGTTTGAATTTGAAGATGCAAAGTTACAAACGTTTAGTCAATAGTGGCAATCCAAAGGAGAAGTTCTACACATTTTTCTGACAAGACCTGAAATCAAATGAGCACCGGATTCACGGGGTCGGCTTTTTAGTTCGCAACTCCGTCCTGCCATTAGTGGAACCTCCTTTCCAATGAACTGAGCGCATCCTGTCCCTGCGCTTCGTCACCTCCTCAGATCCAACACACATCTTCAGCATCTATGCCCTCACGCTTTGCTATTCTGCCAACGTCAAAAACGCTTTCTATGAGGAGCTCGATGCGAGGATCAGACTAATCTCAGAAAATATACACTTGCTCGGAGACCGCAACGCCCGGGTGGGTGCAAACCACAACTCTTGGCCGCACTGCACTGGACACTTTGGCATTGGCAAGCTCAATGAGAACGGCCGGCGGCTACTGGACCTCTGCTTCTACAGAAACCTGTGCATTAACAACACCTTCTTTGCCACCAAGTTACGCTACAGAAGGTCCTGGAGATATCCCAGATCCAAGCATTGGCACCTGCTGGATTTTGTTATCACCCTGAGATCCATGCTGAACCAGATGCCTCTCACTATTAATTACCACAGTGCCGACTGCGACACTGACCATTCAGCAGCAAGGTACATCTTCGTCCTCGACTGATCCAATCAGATTCGTCCTCCCGTGTTGACACATCAGAGGTGATGATGCGGTTACCCTGTGAATTTTTTCTAAGGCTATCGACAAGGCTCTGGATGACTGCCCCGAAGACTGCGTCCAGGCACGGTGGGACATCATGTGTACAAGGCGACCATTGACACCTTTGGGAAAAGGGCAACGAAGAATGAAGACCTGTTCGAGGCTGGGATAGAGGAGATGGAACTTGCAACTTGGACACTAGCCACGTACAGAGAAGCCCACAACAATGTCAAGAGGATCTCTCGCAAGTGCGCCAATGGCTACTGGCTAAGATTATGCTGAGACATTCATAGCGATTGTAACAACTATCGCGGAATCTCCTTCTTCAGCGTTGTGGACAAAGCCATTGCCCGGATGGTCGCCAACTGCCTTCAACTGCTGGCTGACCATGTTTACCCAGTGTCACAACGTGGGTTCCGGTCCAAATAATTAGCGATTGACATGGTGTTCTCAATTCGGCAGTTGCAAGAAAAGTGCTGCGAACAGAGAAATCCCTTATATCTCGCCTTCATCGACCTGATCAAGGCATTTGATTTGGTCAGTCGATCGAGTCTTTCCACGCTCCTTCTCAGGATTGGATGACCCCCTAAAAAAACAACTCCTTAAAGCTATCATATCATTCCACGATGGCATGATGGGCACAGCCCAGTACAATTGATCTTTCTCGGACCCCATATATATATATATATATATATATATATATATATATATATATATATATATATATATATAATGAAAACAAACGAATGTAGTATTTACCTGATATACGCAATGGTAAACTTTAATATAAATAACAGTATTTATATATAGAAAATTTAATCCCAACCGAATAAAAAAGCTCAATACGCAATAGAGAGTAGAGCTTATAAGAGAAAGATAATTAAAACTGTAAGTTGAACTTTACAATCAAAATTTATTATTCGACTGAATACTCCAAAAACAATTTACAAAGTCCTTATTCCGCGGAGTTTCAAACAATGCTATTCTTTTTATTCTTCTCGTCAGAGGACATAAAGGAACCAGCAAATTATATTTGTAGCAATGCCAAAATTTGCTAGTTACGGCACTAAGTGAAACCGCAATTTATTGTAGTTATAAATTGCCAAATAAAAAATTGAAAAAATGTTGGATATGTATAAAACAATATAAAAACAAACCACACATAATATTTCAGCTTGCATGAAAATCCTATCAAGTTAATCCGAAATGTAAAATAGTTCTTTAGAGAAAATAGATTCCAAAATAAGTTCAGCGTGACGATGCATATATTCCGGTTGGAAAGCCTTCAAAACAGATGAAATAATGAAAATTGTTTTTTTCGGGCAGTGCAGTAGCCCAAAGAGAAGTCTGTTCCCAGTTAAATGGTCCCATTTGACTGGAGACAGACTTCTCTTTTGGCTACTATATATATCAGCGGCCTAATAACGTCGCCTAGGCGGTCGGGTTTCAATACTGGTTTGAGATAGTTGCTAAGATATCTGAACTAAAAAGCTGTGATACAGCGAAACAGTTTGTCTGTGGATAACTATATATCTATCTATCTATCTATCTATCTATATATATAACAGCAAAAAATTAATAAAACACTTTGAAAAAGAGTTAAAACATATTTAATCTGAAAAGGAAACACTTAATAAGTAGGTAGTCCTTAATCCACGGAGTTTCGAAGAATACTTTCCTTCTAATCAGAGGGTAGGAATTAGCAAAATGCGGGGTCAGATTTTGCATACAAAAGTATTTGATGAAACTGCAAGTAAGTCAAAGATCTTACTTGATAATAAAAAGTGAAGCAGAGGGAATATAGTGAAGAAAAAGGTGATTACACGTGAATGGATAGTCTGGTGAAAGGTAAAGTATCCAATGACGGTCAAATCCAAAAATATAAATCCAAAAAGTTAATTTAATTTCCATTCGCACTAGTAAAATCCAAGGAAATCGCGTAATTGGAAGATGGTCCAAAATAATCCAAAAGGCTGAAATCCATGGAATAAATATGTACAAGGAAAAGGGGAAAACTTTCCAGTAATATTGATAAAAGAAAAATAAGATATGCATTTGACACGGCTGCTGAGACATAATGTAATTAAGAAAGATCGGGGAAAAAGAAGAGAAAAAGATTAAATGATGATAGAATTAAATATAAAATAGAAAAGCAATTGTCAAAATGACCCAGATAAAATAATGTTAAAAGGCGCGAAAAATGTAGGGCAAAAAAATAGGTCAACTGAAATGTATAGGTTATTACTTAAGAAAATGTCAGCAAGAGTTGTAAAAAGACACTAAATGGAAAAATAAATAAATTAATAAATAAATAAAAAAATAAATAATAAATAAAAAGAAATTAAAAAATAAAATATAAAATTAAAAAAATAAACATTTTTTAAGGAGATAGGATGGCCGGTATCTGCAAATTCCGGATAAAGCAAGTAAGTATGTAAGTAAATGCATATAGTAAAATATAAGTAAATATACATACAGGATATGAATGTGTGGGTAGATTGATATATTCGATAGATAGGAATATTTAAAGACTAAAACGGAAATTGCAGCTTAAAAAAACCGGCCAAGCAAAGAAGAAAAAAAGAATTAAAATAAAAGATTATTAAGTCATAAAGTATTAAGAAAGTATGTAGAAAAAACGACAATGTAAAAGAAAAATTATATATCTATCTGAAAGGTTAAAGTAATAACTATGTAATTTCCAAATTACCATAATTAAATTTGGACTTATGTTTACAGAAAGAGATCAGTTCGTTTTTAGAATTTATTATATTGTTGCTTTGAGGGGAAGCACTTATAGTTATAGCTTCGATTGTGCAGAGGCGACATGACTTAGAGCCTGGAGTATAAGATTTAACTTTTTTTTATGATAGTCCATTTGATTGAGAAGGGGGTATTATTAGAGTTAAGTTTTTTAATTAAAGTGGTTAGAGAAGTTCCTTGGTTATTATTAGAATTATGGTTGTTAAAAGAAGAAATGCGGTTTAATATTCTTTTCTTAATTAATGTTGAAGTAGCGCCGATATATGTATGTACTTTATTAAAAGCTCGCGGTCTGATATTAATATTAATTTACTGATTTGTATTAGTAAAATATTTTGAATTTTGTTTATAGTGTTCAACAAATTTTGGGACAATGATTGTACGAGGACTATTTTGGAGGGGATAATAAGTGTTGTTAGTGTTAGGATGGCTGTTAGGAGAATTATTATTATTATTATTATTATTATTATTATTATTATTATTATTATTATTATTATTGCTATTTGTATGATTGTAGATGGAGGGCTGCTCGAGTGGTATATTGGATTAGTAACTATATCAGATGGCGGATGGGAAGAAGGATAACTTGAAGATAAAATATTAGTGTCTGTTATGGGAGGATTGCGTGGGAGCTCAATAATTGTGCATGGATATATAGCATCTTTATGGATGCAATCATTATTGAATGGGCAAAGATGTTTGTTATTAAAATTACAGTTAGTTTTGGGTTTGATTGGGAAAGGGATTTTGGGGGCTGGTTTATTTTTTTTGTTATTAGATGTCAAGATTCTTTGTGCTAAATTAGGCATTGTTGAATAAGAAATCCTGATTGAGTTTTTATTGAAAATAGAACTATATCTGTGTGGGTATTTGAAAGAGTTTTGTACAATGTTGAAGAATTCCTTAGGTATATTAGTTTTGACATTTACGCTAAATGGAGGATTAAACCACTATTTTTCTTTCTCCTGATGCGACTGGGTGGATTAGTATTTTGGTTTGGATTATATATGTAGACTGGTTCATTGCTATTGATAGCGGCAGATCTTGTAATTTGAACTGGATACTTACGAGTCCTATTGTGTGTGATTACAGATTTAAGACGGCCTGCAGGATGAGCAAATGGTTGTATTTAATCTTTTCCTTGTGTCCTGAGTTCCATAAGGCATTATTGAAGAAAATAGCATTTTGATTAAAAGATTTTATCAGCAGAAAGAGCAGAAATTCTTCTAGAGACGGATGGTACTATAAATTGTATAATTGAGTTGGGGTGGTTAGAAGATTTATAGACGTATAAAAGCATAAGGTAAGGTTTATAATAAGGGCTATGAGTTTCGGTGTTAAGATTAAGTGTAACATCTAGAAAATTTAAAGTTGTTTTGTTTGGTTCGATAATTATAGAAAGGCCAAAGTTATTGAAGAAGTTATGTAATTTTTTAATTGTTTTGTTGTGCTCTCTTGGCCTGGCTGTTGTAGTAAAAAGGGCATCATCTCTATAAATATCCCCTTGGATATGTTTAAAGTGGTATTTAAGTTCTTTCAGTAAGAAGAGTCCCACTAAATCGGTAACTTCTGCAGAGTCAGAAGGATCCATCAAGATGTCAAAATTATCAGGGGTGTCCTTTCTAGTCCAAAACTTATTGTTAAATTGTATAAGGGACTTTCTCGCTAGGAGAATTAATTTAATTTCTAAATTAGTTAAGTCAGACTTTCTTTTAGCAAAGATTAGAGCTTTATTTAAAAGGGTCGGAGAAATTGATTGATAATAATTTTGGATATCAAAGGTTATGAAGTAAAGAAGGTGTTTATTTTTAAGGGAGACAAATAAATTAATTACGGAATCTGAATTTAGCCAAAGAGGGAAACTTACTTTTTCTTTAATAGAAGGGATGATTCTATCTAAGATATTTTTGCTTACAGCACCTAAGTCAGAGTTAGATGGCAGATCAATCTGATGGAGGGTTTGTCAGAGAAATTAGGTTTATGATCCTTCAGGTTGAATCTAGGGGTACCCGGAGAAATTATTTCAGTGAAGTTATGAATATTCATAGAAGTCAGTAAAAGTTTAGCTTCATAATTAATGGAATCTAAAGTCTTGGGGGGGACTATTTTATAAGATTTATTAAGTTCTTTATACAAAAGTCTTTTATATGTAGGACAGTCAAGTTTATAATAATTTTTTGTCTTATCAGCAGGGACGAATATATGTTTATTCTTTTTAACTTTTTCGGCAAAATTATTTATTTTTCGAGTAACCGGATTATAATGGTGTTTTTGTTTCTTAAATTTAATTTTTTGAATAAATTTAACATGCAATTCTCAAACTCCTCAAGTTAAGGGTTGTATTTGGGGTGGGCAGTGTTTTTTTATCCGTAAAATTTGGCAGCAATTCTTTCGACCATATATTTTTTAGGAAAGTGTTCAAAGCGAGAACAAATTTGTGGACATATTCTTGTTGGGTAGGAATAGGGTTTTTTTTGGCAGACAGAGGAATGTGTTCCTTTTCAAACATATCTGGAGAGAATAAAAAGCTCAACCAAGCGGGAGCTTATAATAAAATAAAAATTACGATTAAATTTACCAAAATGATCCAAGATGGTAAAACTAAAGTATATTATAAATATTAAAGAATTAATATTTATAAAGTAATCTCAACCAGATGTAAAAGCTTGCTGAAACCAAATAGGAGATAAAGCTTATAATAAGGGCAAACATTTAATAAAACATGTTAAAAACACTTTGAAAATTAGTTAAAAACATATAAACTCGAATTGAAAAGAAATGTATCATGTTAGATAATCGTTAATTACAATAATTTATCTTACACATAATTACATTCAGTTTCATACCTCACTTATTATTTCCCCCTCATCTTGTCCATCTCTATACATTTCATTTATGCATCTATATTTCTACGCATCTGTATCTATTATTTATTTTTTGTTTTGTCTATATGATAACTTTACTGGAAGGATGGTACAATGACAACAGAACAGATACTACACGACTTCTCCCACCGAAAAAAAAAAAGATAAGGGGAATTTATTGTTTTGTTTACTAACTTTCATTGTCTGGTTTTTTATTATACAACATATGTTCCTGGAGTCTGAATAGTTTACCCTTATGAGTTTTTATTGAATAATTTATGCAGTGTATGATTGATGCTGTAATGTTTTCCATCCCATGTTAAATGGAGTTGACGAACGACTTTCTTGGTTTTGAAACACTCGTTGTAAGAAAACAACAAAGAATAACTCGATTCATTTTTTGTCCCTTGAAACATTTATTTCTATCTCTTTAACATGGTCGTCCTTCGTCTGCGCACACGTTCTTTTTTATAACCTTTTTCTTTCTTTTTTGCCGTGACTTCATATCGAATACTACTTGGTCATTTGCATACAGCTACCATACGCGCGCCCGCGCTCTGTTATACGAGTATTTGTGCATAACAGAGACTTTGTTTTAATTTATCCTCTATCATTTTTTACATATATCAACATACTGTTCGATTTTAATCGTGTATATTACGAACTTAATTGAACACCACTCGATTAGAAAGCAATCTTCTTTTGACTCATAACAGCAGGTGGGCGTTGTGTGAAAAGTGTCCTCACATTCTCACTTTTATAGATAGATAGATATATTGAAGTTTTAGGCCAAAAATAGAGCCATGAGAAATACTAGCATTGAAAGCAGATTCAGTCACAAACAATAAAAACACTGTAATAGTCTATAGATTCTCCTTATTTCTTCTTTTTTTTCTTCCTAATCTATTTCTTTTGCCTCCTCTTCCCCTACTCACATTCTTAGCCTCTTCTTATTCATCTCTAACCTCTTTGTCGCCATTTTTTTGCTCTTCCTCTTCTTCGCTTGTTATTCTTCTTGTTCTTCTTCCTCCTCATCCTCTTATATTCTTCTTCTTTTTCTTCTTTTTCTTCTTCTTCTTCTTCTTCTCTTCGTCCGGTGACAATTCTCTTTATTATTATCCGCCATTAAAAATAGATATAAGCAAATAATTAAAACAACATTTCCAAGGTTATTCTGATTCTTTAAGTCACATGAGTCCACAAAAAAGAATTCCAAACAATTGTTCTTATTACTCATTTTTATGCAAATAAAAAATCCACCCAAATTATTGAAGTTTTTATAAAAAACAAAAGTGATGATGAATAGACGTTAAGAATTAATCAACAACAAATGTTCCGTTATTTTTGCCCAGTTTAACGTTGTGGAAGTTGTTTCAGCTTCTTCGGACAAGAAGTTGAAAAAAAACTTTCACACATGAGAAAGGGGGACGAAAATAGTTTGCTGTTAAATTTCTTTTATCAAAGTCGATTTCCATAGAAAGCGCTCGACTGGTTCTTTCTTGTAAAACATTCACAGCAAGAACTCGTCTTCTAGCATCACTGGAAAAAACTTTTCTTGCTCCGTATCTTTAACATCACACGGAATTTTGATTAATAGATTTTTTACCAAAACTTCCAATATCTAGAACATATTATCACAAGATTGCTTTCCTAGGTGCTACAACATGGTCATTTTTAAATTTCGTATCAATATGTTTCAAAAACCATCTTTATAAGCAATCAAATTAATTTCATTCACAATTTCCAATCCTCTCATTATCTTACTAACTATTCACTGTAAAACTATGCATCTTATTAACAATTATCCTTGATTGGCTTTTAGTCTGGCTGTTAATAGAGAAGTAGTCAACCACCTCAGCAGAAATAACCTCCTTAGTGACATGCAATATGGTTTCCGTTCTGCTAGATCTACAGCGGAAGTGCTAATGGTTTTATCTCATAGGATTAGTGAATCTCTCAGCAAAGGCTTCCTTTCTAGGGCAATTGCTCTTGACATATCAAAGGCCTGTATGGCATAAAGGCCTACTTCACAAGATTTCCAGCTACGGTATAGCTGGAAATGTCTTCTCAATTAAATAATTTCTCTCTGATATGCTCATAAGAGTAGTGGTTGATGGGCAGAAATCAGCACACAATATTAATGCTGGAGTCCCTCAGGGTTCCATCCTGGGCCCAACTCTCTTCCTGATCTGCATCAATGATCCCCCAAAACACATACTTAGATCATTCGTTGAAATTTATGCTGACGACACTACCATCTATGGCAACACACCAAAGGCCGTAAATGACATAGTTCTCTCTCCTCTGATCTTGAGCACATTGTACAATGGGGAAGAGGTGACTGGTTAATTTTAATGCATCTAAAACCAAGCTCCTATTTTTACATAAACAGCGCTCTGATCTTCATCGGGCATCAATTGAAATGGAGTGCTCTCTTCTTGGAGAAGCCTCATGTTTTGACAAGCTTTTGAGCTTGACCTTTACTTCTGATCTGAAATGGAACACGTACATAAAATCTGTTGCCAAGGCTGCTGAACAAATATTGGGATCGTTCTACCGCCCCAGAAGATATCTCACTGCTGATGCAATTCTCTATCTATATTAAAGCCAAGTCTATCCAAGGATGAAGTATTGTTGCCAGCTTATCCTGTCTTGACAGACTACAAAATAGACTTCGTAGCTTAATGGTGAATGTTCTTTTCTCTTCCCTGCAACCTCTTTCCCACAGAAGAGCCTGCTACTAATCTCTCACTCCTGAACAGTTCAAAAGAGAGTCGCCAACCTGATAGCTCCTGAATTGTCATCCAAGCTCCAACACCTCTGTTCCATCGACGAAATGTCGTATCCCTCTGCCTTTTTTACAAGTAAATGCTCTGACGAACTACAATTACATTTTACAGGTAAATGCTCTGATGAACTACAAGTCTTTGTGCCCTCGACGTAAATACTCCCGACAAACACGACAATCAGCAAAATCCCACCCTACACAGTCGTGATCCCTAGATGTAAGAAAGGCTTCTACTCTAATAGTTTATTCTCCAGAGCTTCTAGACTCTGGAATTCTCTTCCGGGTTCCTGTTTTCCTAACTGTACTGACATGCAGAAGTTCAAGTGTAATGTGAACAGACATCTTGCTGCTTTACACTGTGTCTTGTTTGGGGTGAAATTGGAATATATATATATAACATATATATAACATATATTACATCATTTAATCACATAAATTAATATACGAAGATATAATTTTATGCATAAATTTTTCAATATTTACTTCAACAGTTCTCAATACATAGGTAGAGCTAAGTAGTACGTTAAGTAGTAAGTCGTGAGAATTATATATATATATATATATATATATATATATATATATATATATATATATATATATATATATATATATATATATATATACACCATTTTATTTATACAAACATATTAAGTACACATTTTCAGGGAAGTTTCAGTAAAATGTTGCAAAACAGCAAGGCCGTCTTTTTAATGTGTGTTAATGTGGAAAATGTGGAATATATATATATATATATATATATATATATATATATATATATATATATATATATATATATTCAAGCAAATATTATTAAATACAACGGAGACATTTTGTCTTATAATTCTTTTTTTTAATTTTTCAATTTTTCGTATTGTCTTTTTTGTTTCAAAATCAAAAATATTAATAAAGGATCCATACATGTTGCTGTTACGAGCGCTTTCGATTCGTCCACGAATCATCATCAGGTGTTAAAAATGCAGGATTGCGAAAATGAGGATTAAAAATGAAAACTAAAATATATATATTCAGTTATGAGTTAAAATAAAAGTCGATTAAGAATAAAAGTCGATTAAAAATTCGAGTGTTAAAACCAGCAAGTTCGTAGACACCATGTACGAAGTCCGTCCAACACGGACTACGCAAGACATTTCAGAACGTTACTGCTTTTTTGAAATGCAATTTCATTTATATTAGGTTGAAGAGTTCTAATGTACGACGCTTCAAGAATCTTTAATTTTTTTACATTATTTTCCCGTTGTATAATTTTTGTGTTGTCAACGAGGACCTTTCTAACATTGGAGGGGGGACAGCTATGTTCTTTTTTTAAATGTTTGTAAATCGCGCTTGTGTCGTTAAGGTGCATAGTTATTCGCCGGGACAACGTTGTTGTTGTATGCCCAATGTATGTATTATTTTTGGAGTTACATTCTCCAATAGAGCATTTAAATTTATACACTACATTGGTTTGCTCCAACGTTTTTATCGCCGGTGAAGAGTTGTTTTTAACCACAAGGTTTTGTGTTCGAAATTTCCTATAATAGATAATAAATTTAATTTTAAAATTACTGTCAACAGGCGTCAAGTATCTTCGTATAATATTTTTTATTGCATTTTCTTCGATTCTGAAATTAGGCGTCATTTGATTTTGGTAAAATATATTAATGGGGTTTGCATTGCGGTGTTGGCTAACATTATTATTCTGGTTATCGGAAGATTGTAGCATTTTTTTTATTTGTTCATCAACAATGTAATTGGGGAAATGATTATTGATGAGTACTTGTTTAATGTTTTTTATTTCAATTAGCAATGCTTTTTTTGTGGAGGATATCATTTTAGCACGATTTAGTAAATTTTTTATTATGGCTATTTTGTACCTTTTGGGCACTCACTTTTAAAGTTCAGGAGGATAGAGTTTATGCTAGCTTGTTTTTTATATACAGATGTATTACAAGTGTTATTAGACGTATCAATAAGGACATCAAGAAATGGAATTTTATTGTTATTATTTAACTCTACTGTGAATTTTAAAATTGAATTTTCTTGAAAGAGGTGCTGTAATTGGTGTATCTGTTCATTATTTTCAGCTAAAATGAGAATGTCATCCACGTAGCGTACATAAATTGGGGGTTTTATGTTGTTTTTAAATATTTTGTTCTCTAAGTCAGCCATGTAGAATTCACTTACGGTTGGTCCGAGGACTGATCCCATTGCCACACCGTCTATTTGAGTATAAATGTTACCATTGTGGTCATAGAAGGGTACTTCTGTAGTGCAAATAAGTAACAATTTTTTTAAAACTCTTTTGTTAATTTTAAGTGGGGGGAGTGATGGATTATTATAAATGTTCTTGATAATTATATCTATTGTTTCTACTACAGGTACATTTGTAAATAAACTTTCTACGTCAAGGGAAGAAATTATTTTGTTTTCTGGTTGCATTGATTTTAATATTTGTATTAGTTCGTGTGTGGACTTAACGCTATATTTACTAGGAATATATGGGCTGATAAGTTCGTTTAGTGTTTTTGTTAGGCGATAGATGGGAGTCGGAATTTGGGATATAATAGGTCGGAGAGGGAAATCGGGTTTATGTGTCTTGACTGTGCCATATAAGTAACCAGGTTTATAGTCTCCAATTATTTTAGGGAGTTGAAAATTACCAATTTGTGCATTGTTAGCTGTAATTAGTTTATTGACTTGCGTTTTAAGTGTATTAGTAGGATTCTTACTAATTTTTTTAAATTTCGTATTATCATTAATATATATAGGAGGGTCGCTTTTAAGTGTATTAGTAGGATTCTTACTAATTTTTTTAAATTTCGTATTATCATTAATATATATAGGAGGGTCGCTTTTTCGCCGATATTTTTCAAAGTCATCTTTTCCTTTCGATTGTCTTGCCTTAATTTAAACATAAGTCACTTCCGGTTTGGCGGTGGTCGTAACAGCAAAGACGCCAGGTTTTTTCCCTGTTCTTTTCCTCCTTCGTGGTACGGGTTCGAGCCTACCTTCCTACTACCATTTTTTTTTTTTTTTTGCTCAACACACACATCCAAACACCCGGGCAACGCCGGGCTGAAATTCAAGTATATATATATATATATATATATATATATATATATATATATATATATATATATATATATATATATAAGAGAGAGAGATACGATAGGTGATAATATACATTGGCTGCAGATTTTCGAAATTTACTTCAGCAGTGCATATACGCACTTAAAGCTGAGTAATACTAGTAGTATGACTAAATAGTTATGCTAATTAATCTACATCAATACGTTCATGTTTCTTCCCTGTGCACAGATATTTCTTATTAATTGTTTTTACATTATGCACATTTTTTTTACATTTTATCGGTAAGGCCTGCTTTTTATTTTAATTTTTTTTATGTATTCATTTCTGATGTCCGAAATAAAAGTCACATTCGTACAATTAATCAACTCGTTTGTATTGAAAGTCTTTAATTAACGTTTGGCACTAATACCCCTCCCTCAAACGTGACTGATTTATCAACATATTCACATCCGTATTTAACGCGTAGAAACCCGATCCTCCGAAGGCGGCTATGTTTATTGCCTTTTCTGCTTCCGGTGTGTCGTGGCTCGAATTACGATTTCAACGTTGTGTGTCATCATCTGAAATGAACATGAATCGGACCGTAAGGCACGGTAAACATTCAAACACAACAACCAATCAATATGAATTCCGAATTTCTTCGTTTTTATTGTCTACTTTCTCCTGTCTTTTTCCCTGTTTTTTTTCTTTCTTTCTTTCCTTCCTGTTCAATGGCCGTTACAAACGAATAAAAGAAAGAAAGAAAGAAAAATCCGGGTCGGCATTTTTTTCTTTTTAACATAAGCATATATTACCGTACACTTTTCTTCTTCGAATACATACTGGCTGTAGCCATCCATTTCTCTCGCCTACGACGTTACACGTCTATTTTCTTCGATGTCGACTTTGTTTCTCTCCCGAGCACGTGATGTGCTTTTTTTCTTTTTAAAACTTTTCTTGTAACGCACACTTCCTAATTTGCATGTGCGCAGTTTTCGTTTACTAATCTCTTCGCAAATCAGCCATCCTTTGCTGCCGCTGATATTTTCCCACGCGCTCATATGCCCTGTTACACTATATAGAGCACTGTCCGGGAGATGCCAGGTAACCTGAATGATTCTTATTATGATCGTTGTTGATGCTTGGAAAACAGAATAGTAAGAAAATTGGTATCAAAAAGGAATTATGTATTTTACAAATAAAATATTTATGGTAAAAATGTATTTGGAATGCTAACGTGGAATGTTAGCTAAGTAGACAAAATACGTGGAAAAATAGACCAGCCGATTCTTTATTTTATTATTAATGGTGTAATAAGATAGTTTAGAAAAGACACAAATGGTTTAGTTAGAGTTTAGAGCCAGAGTGGGAGATTTGGAAAGTTAACACGGAAGATATCGTCTCTGCGTTTGGAAGCCGGAAAAAACGCGATCTTAGCATGATTTATATTAATGTGCAGTGTTAAAGTACTAAAAATGTTGCTTTTCACAGATACTGTGAAGTTATTCATAATTCAATAAGTACTATGCAAGAAAAATAAAGTCTTTAACTGGCTTAACTACATACACGTATATAGATATATACTCATTAATATCATGCGACTAGAGCTGTTGCTGCTTGTTTTAATATCTGATTACCTACACATAAAATAAACACATTGATTTAGCACTAATGCCATAACCATCAACACATTTGCCAATGTGCGTACGTATATATGTGTATATATATATATATATGCGGGTATACCTACTACCTCAGGAAGATGAACGCCTCTGCCTTGCATAGTTCCAGGTCATCCTTGGGCAAGGTGTAGTACCTGTTAGCCTCCCTCTCAAGTTCTGGAGGGTGACTATATTGTGAGAACTAGGGATATATATATACATATGCATGTTTGCTTGCTTATGTGTATGTGTGCGTATATGTCCAGCTGCCGGAGAGGTTAAAACTCCGTGATAATAAAGCATGCACACTCTGCCACTGCTCAGTCATCTCACTATTTCAGTTTGTCACTGTGCAACCAATGGTAGGGTGCGAGAGGGTACAATATGTGTAACACAAGCATGTTGTGTCGCAATCGTTATGTGCAGATATCTTTCGAAGAAAAAAAATCCTATGGCGATAGGTGAGTGGCGACGTGCACAGGCTTAGCAGGCTGGAGGTGCATAGCTGCAAATCTGCACATAGGCGGCCAGTGATTTATCTAACATGGTCGACTAAATCGCTTACAGGGTGGAAACAACTTCGGTGGATGATCTGGCGGCTGAGCCCCCTTTTCTAGGGATACACTGCTCACCCATGAATTTTGGAAGGGTTTAGAAAAGGTGACCTATAAATTGTCTACCCTTTTTATTAGCTAGTCGGCTTCCTGCGGTCGGCGGCTGCTCTATATTTGCAGGAGAAACAAGATAAAGTTGAAGAAAAATAATAAACAAGGAAAATCAAAATTTTATCAGGAGAGGAATAACCTAACTGTTGTTACGTGGAATGTGAGAACTTTGCTAGATGTCCTGGATAATGAAAGACCTGAGCGTAGGACAGCTATTGTTGCAAGGGAACTCGCTAGGTATAGCATAGACATTTTGGAATTGTCTGAAACACGATTGAGTGGTGAGGATCAATTGGTAGAAGTGGGCTCGGAATACACCTTTTTGGGGGAAGGAAAACAATCGGGGCTAAGACGAGAGGGTGGAATTGGCTTTGCAGTGCGTTCTGATTTGGTGAAGAGGATTGAACAGCCAATCTGTGTGACAGAATTATGATGACGCGCTTCCCTCTTGCACACAGTAGGTATATGACAATTTTATCTGTGTATGCCCCTACCATGGGTCATGATGAAGATACCATCACAACGTTTTACCGAGATCTCAGTTGTACAATTTTCTCTATTTCTTTATCTGAAAAGATCTTACTCATGGGTGATTTAAATGCAAGGGTTGGCAAGGATTATCACACCTGGGACTCATTTGGCCGGTTTGGTGTAGGTAAGGTCAACAGTAATGGTCTTCATCTTCTCCATATATGCAATCAGTCTGACCTTGCTATCTGTAACACTTTCTTCAGACACAAGGAGGTCCATAGGTTTACTTCAACCCATCCTCGTTCCAAACAAGTTCGCTTGATTGATTACATTATTCCAGGAATGCAGATCTGCAGAACGTCTGTAGTGTGCGTGTTATGCGTGGAGCCGAATGCAGCACAGATCACTTTTTGGTACGCGGGAAATTGAAAATCTGTATAAGGAGGAAGTGTAGGTCGGGTTGTGTTAAGATTCCCAGACAGGTTGATGTGCCCAGGCTGGATGATCCAAGTGTACGTGAAAAGCTTTGATCCGTAGTTAATTCTGCTGAGTTTGATGGGTCGTGGGCGAATTTTAAAAATACAATCTATGAAATAAGTGTAGATGTTCTTGGCTTCCGCAAATCTAAACATCAGGATTGGTTTGATGATAATGATTCTGAAATTACTCAACTCTTAAGTGCTAAACGTGAGTTGCATCATAAAATGTTGTCTGCCTCTCATGGAGGTCGAGAGTCCCTCCAACAGTCACTTAAAGCAAACAAAGGTCTTCTACAAAAGCGACTCCGCCAAATGAAGAATCTGTGGTGGGCTAAACTCGCCAACCAAATCCAGATGGCTTTTGATTGTAAAGACGTCAAACGCATGTACCATTTGCTTAAAAAAGCTTTTGGTCCTCAAACACTATCTACATCTCCCTTACTCTCAAGTAATGGAGTTACCCTTATAAAGGATCCTAACAAGATTCTCCTTCGTTGGACTGAGCATTTCTAGTATCCACCGCGCCCCTTCCTATCAGCCAATGGGCATGCATTTTATCGAAGAAAGGATCTGTTTTAGAACTAGGTTAGTGGTTTAAGGTAGACGTTTTCCTCACTTTCTTTTATATATATATATATATATATATATAAATATACATATGTGTACACACATACATGCACACATACATACATATATATATATACATATATGTGTGATCGTTTATGTATATTCATGTTTATTTATTTAATTGTTTGTTTTCTATTGTTTTTGTTAGTTTTAAAGCTATTTTTTATCGCTATCCTAGAGTAAGTTTTATTTTTGTGAACATAGTTGTTTGCTATTTCTCGCCTACAGTTTAATAGATTTTGAGGTTCTTTAAAGTACAGGATAGCAAATTTTTCATGGAGGCATAATTTACATGGGTCATCTAAATGTCTGCACGTGGTAGCTTGTCTCATTATTTTCCATTCGACTACCGGCGAATGTCCGCTTTCTTCGAGTTCCCAGCATTTATTCGCTAGTGTTGTTTTTATACGGTGTTTTTTTTTTTTATTTTGGAATGTACTTTTGTGGTCATAGTATCGGGTTTTGAAATCTAAGGAAGTCATGCCTACGTAATATTTCTTGTTATTCGGGGTTTTCTTTCGCAAATATTGTTGCTTGATAAACTACGCTTTTTGTTAGACATTTATTTTGAACTGGGCAAAGTGTGCGGTGTCTATAGTTGCCTTTTATCTTGTTCGTTATTAGTATTTTTATTTATGGTATGGTTGTTCTTGTCCGGGGTTGGTTTGTTGTTGTTATTATTATTATTATTATTATTATTATTATTATTATTATTATTATTATTATTATTATTATTATTATTATTTCTACTAGTGTTGGTTTTATTTTTGTCATGGTGTCTACTTTTTTATTGTTTATTTTGTTGTTGTTTACATTGTTTTTATTTAGTATTTTGTTATTATGTGCTTTAATTATCATCTCTAAATTTTCGCAACAACTGTAAGATAACTTCAAGGTATTTTTATTGAAGATTTTGTGTAAGGGGTTAGTTGCGGGAAAATGTTTTTCAATAAGATCTAGAAATTTCTTGCCAAGTTTTGTTTTTAACATTTGATTGTATGGGGCCGTATACCAAATTATAGTTCTTTTTCTTCTATTTTTAATTTTATTATAGTTGTTGGTGTTTTGTTGCTTATATTTGATATCGATATTTTTGTATCCACTATTTTTTAGGGCTGTTTCGTAGATATTGGTTGACCTGTTAAATGCATTTTCATCGCTTGAGTTATTACTGAGTCTTCTTACGATCGAGTTAGGAATTTGTTTTATAATTGATGGTGGGTGGTTGGACTTAGGGTTTACGTAAATTGGAGTAGCGTTATCTTTTAAGTATGGTTCATATGTGTTTTTATCTAAGTTTAACGTGACGTCCGGGAAGTTTGTTATTTTTATGTTAGCTGATACGTCTGCTTTTAGGCCTAATTTTTTCATTTCCTTGTGTATGATTTTCTTAAAGTCTTCTCCCTTGACTTTGTTGGAGTTTTTTTTATTATAGCTAGTCCGTCATCTCTATATAGGCCGATATCCGTAGTATCGAATATGCTTGTGAGGGTATATAGAATGAATAATCCCACAAGATCTGATGCCTCTGCAGAGTCTCTGGGACCTATCGCCAAATCGAACGAATTTTTCATTTTAGTTTTTATCCATTGGTTATTGTTATTTATTAGAACTGATTTTCTACATTTTTTAATGATGTTGATTTCTTCTGTGGATATATCAGTGTATGCCTCGGCAAATTCTTGGGCAATTTTAAAAAGTTCTTCGGATATCGAGGGATAAAAGTCTATGATGTCAAACTGTATAAACGTACATTTATCTTTGTTTTCTATATTTTTAAACCAGGTGATTGCTTCGGTAGTATTTGCCCACTGGTTTAGTTCTAGGTCTTGTTTGATTTGTTTGTTTACTCTAGAAAGTATAGTTTTGCTAATTCTACCTATTTCTGGTTTAGTTGGGTTTATCTTTTATTTTAGCTTTAAAACTAACAAAAACAATAGAAAACAAATAAATAAATAAACATGAATATACATAAACTATCACACACATATGTATATATATATATATATATATGTATGTATGTATGTGTGCATGTATGTGTGTACACATATGTATATTTATATATATAAAAAAGGGTGAGGAGAATGTCAACCTTAAACCACTAACCTAGTTCTAAAACAGATCCTTTCTTCGATAAAATGCATGCCCATTGGCTGATAGGAAGGGGCGCGGTGGATACTAGAAAGCTGATTGGCTAACTAAAATCCTCAACATATATAAAAACAAGAAACAACCACAGAATTCGCGCATAAGCCTGACGAATTCTATAGTGGATGAAACGCAGAATATTCAGTGTAGCTTAATCGCCATACATATTTTATAAATTACTATATATATATATATATATATATATATATTCTTTATTTTTACTTAAGCAGTAATATGTTTCTACACAGTCGTAAATATGGTTTGGTCAGCTAGTTACCAGTAACTATAGACCTCTTCAGGTGATACAGCTTATACGAAGGCAAAGTTTTCAATGAAAATATCAGGCCTTCTTCATCACAGAGACTTAATATCAGAAGGTTTCGTCAAATGTTGTGAAAAATAAGATTTGGTTGTATGTAAATAAGACCCAATAGGGGTGCGGATTTGAGTTTGTGTCCAGATATAAGAATGAATGGGAAAGAATGTGGGGGTAGGGACCGAAATGGAAGTAATGGAAGACTAGAAAGAATAGTAGTTGTATGCGTGTGTGATGGCCATCCTAAATATTAAAGAATTTTTATGTGGTCAGAAAATGTTGCTTTTCTGTGTATCCCTGTCCCACCACTATCATCCCTATATACATTAGTGAAGAGGTTAAGAGATAAGGAAGAAAAGGAAATAAGATAAGGGAGAAAAGAAGAAAAAGGAAAAAGAGAAACCATAAATAATTTATTGGTGGTGATTCTAAGGCATGTCTTCTTTCTTCCTACTCGTTCCCCATCCCCGTCAACTTTCTCCACCCTTACTACCATCGCTCATCAGAACTTTTTATTTATTTACTTTGAGAAACTTTGAAAGTTGTGTAGCAATAATAATATTAAAACCTCGAAATGTATATAATTAATTTATCTCCGTACTTAGATATAATTATCTACTCTAATTGTGATAATGATAATTAAATATAGAAAGTAATGGGGATAAACATGTTAGTGACTGTGATATTTATGATAATTGATAAAGATAATGTGTGAAAAATCCTTACCAAACTCCTCTCTGGTCTACAGAGTTGAATTTTTATATATAGGGTATTTGAACCTCGGGCACACTTTTGATTTGGAATTTAGTGGGCAAAAATTGCTGCTAAGGGGGGTCAAAATTGAAAACTAGATAGTTGACCTTGGCAGGATAAGTCGAATAAAATATTACTCCTGCTGTTACTTTTGCAGGTGCACAAAATTAAACATTCATAGTTCAAACTCGCTTAATTTTTAACTTCGTATCCATTTGTTGGTAGCTCAGACGGTAACTAAGATGGAGAGATAAATAACTGGTTAGACTAAAGCTATAAACGTTCTGGTTTCAATTCAAGAGGACGGTATCAAAGTCGTATATATATATATATATATATATATATATATATATATATATATATATATATACATATATATAAGAGCAAATAGGTTATAAAACATGTTAAAAACTTTGAAAAAGAGTTAAAACATATTTAATCTGAAAAGGAAACACTTGATTAGTGGATAGTCCTTAATCCGCGGAGTTTCGAAGAAATACTTTCCTTCTCATCAGAGGGTAGGATTTAGCAAACTGCGGGATCGGATTTTGCATACAAAAGTATTTGATGAAACTGCAAGTAAGTCAAAGATCTTACTTCATAAAAAACGTGAAGCAGAGGGAATATGGTGAAGAAAAAGGTGATTACACGTGAATGGATAGTCTGGTGAAAGGTAAAGTATCCAATGACGGTAAAATCCAAAAATGTAAATCCAAGAAAGTTAATTAAATTTCTATTCACACAAGTAAAATCCAAGGAAATCGCGTAATCGGAAGATGGTCCAAAATAATCCAAAAAGCCGAAATCCATAGAACAATTCACAAATATGTACAAGGAAAAGGGGAAAAATTCCAACAATATTAATAAAAGAAAAATAAGATATGCGTTTAACACAGCTGCCGAGACAAAGTGTAATTAAGAAAAATCAGTGAAGAAGACGAGAAAAAGAAGATTAAATGATGATAGAATTTAATATAAAATAGAAAAGCAAATGTCAAAATGACCCAGACAAAATGACGTTCAAAGATTCGAAAAATATAGGGCAAAAAAGAGTTCAACTGAAATGTACAGGTTATTACTTAAGAAAATGTCATCAAGAGTTGTAAAAAGACACTAAATGGAAAAAAATTAATTAATAAAAAAATAAATAAAAAAATAAATAAAATATAAAATTTTCAAAATTATCTCATATATATATATATATATATATATATATATATATATATATATATATATATATATATATATATATACTAGAGTATCCGTGACCCGTGGGATCAGTATATGTTATAGCTAGCTATGGAATAGTGAGTATACAGAATTGATGTACAAACGCATGAAAACAAACATGGCGACCAGTGAAATAACACTGAATACATTGGATAATAAAGGTCTAAGCATCATTGCTCTTAGATTACATGAATCTCCTTTATATAAGAGGGTTGTAATCTGTTAAAAAAAATCTTTGTGGCATCGAAATCGTCGGCTGAGTCCATTATATATATATTAATCATTGGCCTTGACAGCGTGTAAAAATTATCCATTTCGTCGCTCTCCAAACAATTTATTAATATATTTATCGCGGACTATTATCCTTATCTTTTTCTTAGTTTTTGTTTCACGACGTTTCGACCAACTATTCCTCTGGCCTTTATCTAATCCCGGATATTTCTTAAAGAGATTTCAAAGGATATTTTACGAAACTCTTTTTAGACTCACGCATAGCCCAACCGATTGCTAACTTTTGTATATCACTGGATATTTACAACTATGCATATTGTACTTTGCTGGGTATTCTTTTTTATTCTATACGAACTTATATTTTTATTTTAATTTTCTTTCTCGAATGTTTTCAAAAATTTAAACTAACCAACAAAAATATTTACTTATCGACACTTGTCTTTTGTTAAATTTTTCCCTCTGCTGAGAAGAGCCTATTTTTGAAACTCCATGGAATAAGGAATTTTAACCTTTATTTCGCATCCCTTGTTTTGAATTGAATATTATAGATTAAAATTCTACAATATCTTGACTTTTCTAATATACACACACATATATATATATATATATATATATATATATATATATATATATATATATATATATATCAAATCAAATTTTAAAAAAACATTTAAAAGGATCGTTTTTGTCATAAAATAGACACAAATTTTTCCGATTCCGATACCGATTCCCATACCTCCCCAAAAGTTTCGATTTTTCCGATTCCCGATTCTCATTCTGATTTATCGTTCCAACACTAATATATATATATATATATATATATATATATATTAAATTGTAATTCAATGAATATCGAGCAATTCTCGTTTAGATGGGATAACTTATAGAATATTACTGCCAGTAATATTTTGTAAACCTACAATCTCACGTTTACATAACCACTGATTGTTAAATAAAAACTACTCCGAAGTATATATATATATATATATATATATATATATATATATATATATATATATATATATATATATATATATTCTAGTTCATTAAATGTTTGAAAATTATTTCAATAGACACGTTATGGGTATATTGTGTTTTTTCTCAACCTCGTTAATAACTTGACACACTGAAATCAACAGATATTCCTATCTTATGCAATAGTTTCGCTAATATTGCTTTAAATACTTTTGTTTTGTGACTGGAGTAGGTGAATAGTATTGTAAGCACTTTCCCGAAGTTTCGTGGATTTTTATTCACTCGTTCCTTAAATATTTCAAAAGATGTAAACTCGTTAATAATTTGATACGCAGTGTGTATATATATATATATATATATATATATATATATATATATATATATATATATACCTATTTTACAAATATTTTAATGGAATATGTTCTGATGAACTCGTTTCACTTGTACCCCCTCGATGTACATATCCCCGACAAAGCCGCTTCGCAATTACATCTCACCCCTTCACTGTTGTTGTCCCTAAACGCCAGAAAGCTTTCTATTCTAACAGTCTCTTCTCTCGAACAGCAAGACTTTGGAATTCCGTTCCTGCTTCCCTGGCTGTACTGATATGCAGAAGTTTAAATGTAACGTAAACAAATATCTTGTTAATATTTTCTAGACATGGTCCCAAATAGTAGCTCCTTACGTCCAAGTGGCGATATGCTTTCTAAGGGGTGAACATGAGTGTGTATATATATATTAAAAAAAAAAAAAAAACACCGTATAAAAACAACACTAGCGAATAAATCCTGGGAACTCAAAGAAAGCGGACATTCGCCGGTAGTCGAATGGAAAATAATGAGACAAGCTACCACATGCAGACATTTAGACGACCCATGTAAATTATGCCTCCATGAAAAATTTTCTATCCTGTACTTTAAAGAACCTCAAAATCTATTAAACTGTAGGCGGGAAATAGCAAACAACTGTGTTCACAAAATAAAACTTACTCTAGGATAGCGATACAAAATAGCTTTAAAACTAACAATAACAATAGAAAACAAACAAATAAATAAATTAAATAAACATGAATATACATAAACAATCACACACATATATGAATATATATATATATATATATATATATATATATATATATATATATGTATATATATGTGCATTATTGTGTACACATAGGTATATTTATATGTATAAAAAAAGGAGAACGGCCACCTAAAACCACTAACCTAGTTCTAAAACAGATCCTTTGTTTGATAAAATGCATGCCCATTGGCTGATAGGAAGGGGCGCGGTGGATACTAGAAAGCTGATTGGCCAACTAGAAATCCTCAACATATATAAAAACAAGAAGCAACGACAGAATTCGCGCATAAGCCTGACGAATCCTATAGTTGGATGAAACGCAGAATATTCAGTGTAGCTTAATCGCCATATATATTTTATAAATTACTATATATATATATATATATATATATATATATATATATATATATATAAAGAGTGGGAAAGAGGGAGAGATCAGTCTATTCATTGTCTATCTAGTAAGTAATGACCATATCAGGTGATATAAAGATGTAAAAGAAGTAATTTACATGAAACAAAACGTTTCCTACATATCTGCATAAAACTATTAACTGTTGCTTAAACAAAGTGAACGTGAATTGTATTTCGTTTGCAATTATTTCATCCAATGCATTAGTCATGACTCATACATTTTATACGATTTCTTCAAATGCTGTTCAGCCGAGCAGATAATTAGAAAAACACCACCACTTACGAAAGCAAACGCACATCATACATGTTTGCAATTGTTTAAAAAAAACTCAGGAATATATATATATATATATATATATATATATATATATATATATATATATATATATATATATATATATATATTAGGGTGTATTGACATATACAGTTTGCTTTTCGAGAATGCTAAAAAGTTGCTCCTATATGTAAAAGTAAGATTAGGAAAGGTTTTAGTATTTTTCAGAGCCATTTTCCTTTGCCGCCAAAAAGTTGAAAATTTGACTGAAAATGCATAAATTAAAAAATACAAGAAAATTTATTACTCAGTTATACCATAAGAATTGCATTTTACAACTAAATAATTGCACTTTGGAACAAAAGAAAATAGAGTTCCAGTCCCTCGTTGTGCTGTATTTAGCCATTTGCTTTCGGGATTCAATCTTAGCACGAATGTATCCATCCCGACGAAGTTCTCCACACACTGTCGCTGATGCTTCAGTGAGAATTTTTATGTCTCTCAACTGATTGTGTATGGCAGGGAAACTTATCCAATTCAAAAACTGATTCGGCTCTTCTTCTGATGCCTTCCTCAATTTCATGATCTGTGAAAATTCTTTCTAGAAGTGTAAGCCATGCTTAGTTTCAGAACAGTTTCCGATGGTTCGTTGTTCTACACAAGTCCTGAGAGGTGACTTGTTTGCAGTAGACAGTTCCACAGAGCAAAATATTCTTACCGTGTCGATACGGAAAAAAAAACATGTGAAATTGCTACAGAAAAGGTTTAATATTTATGGAGCAATTCTGGTTTCTGATTGGTTGGTAGCAGAACGTGAATTAGTTCGATTCGTCAGTTCCTAGCAGCATCGTTTATAAAGAGAATCACCCGACTGTGTGGGATCATACCCCATTATGAATCTCTCATGATGGGATGTGTCTCCTAGCAGCTTCGGCTGCAGGGAGACAGGGTAGAAGTACTCGTCAAGGATTCGTCACTTGACACTCAGCCCAACAGGTGAGGGGCCGGGAACCGGCCCAGCACCTGTTGGACTGAGGTACGCCGCCTGGGTAATACCTAGGAGGTCCACCCTCCCAGGCCTTGCCACCGGGCTTTCCGGTGGGGCAAGTTTATTGCTTGCTGCCTGAGGCGCCCCGACCGGGGAATGCCGACGGGGTTACTCAGGCAATTTTTAAAATTGCAGGAGTGCCCCTCCTTTAGGGGAGCCTGCGGGGTTCCCACTTTCCGGCCTTGTGCCACATTTTGCTGAGGTGGGCAGCAAATAAATATCTACCCCATTATGAATCTCTCATGATGGGATGTGTCTCCTAGCAGCTTCGGCTGCAGGGAGACAGGGTAGAAGTACTCGTCAAGGATTCGTCACTTGACACTCAGCCCAACAGGTGAGGGGCCGGGAACCGGCCCAGCACCTGTTGGACTGAGGTACGCCGCCTGGGTAATACCTAGGAGGTCCACCCTCCCAGGCCTTGCCACCGGGCTTTCCGGTGGGGCAAGTTTATTGCTTGCTGCCTGAGGCGCCTCGACCGGGGAATGCCGACGGGGTTACTCAGGCAATTTTTAAAATTGCAGGAGTGCCCCTCCTTTAGGGGAGCCTGCGGGTATCCCACTTTCCAGGCCTTGTGCCAAATATTGCCGATGTGGGCGGCAATTAAATATATACCCCATTATGAATCTCTCACCCACCTGTTGGACTGAGGTACGCCGCCTGGGTAATACCTAGGAGGTCCACCCTCCAGGCCTTTCCACTGAGCTTTCCGGTGGAGTAAGTTCATTGCTTACTGCCTGAGGCGCCCCTACCGGGGAATGCCGACGGAGTTACTCAGACATTTTTTTCAATTGCCGGCGTGCCCCTCCTTTAGGGGAGCCTGCTGGATCCCCACTTTCTTGCCTTGTTTCACATTTTGCCGAGGTGGGCGGCAAATAAATTACCCCATTATGAAACTCTCATGATGGGATGTGTCTCCTAGCGGCTTCGGCTGCAGGGAGACAGGGTAGTAGTACTCGTCAAGGATTCGTCACTTGACACTCAGCCCGACAGGTGAGGGACCCAGCACCTGTTGGACTGAGGTACGCCTCCTGAGTAATAGCTAGGAGGTCCACCCTCCCAGGCCTTGCCACTGGGCTTTCCGGTGGAGTAAGTTCATTGCTTACTGTCTGAGGCGCCCCTACCGGGGAATGCCGGCGGGGTTACTCAGGCAATTTTTTCAATTGCAAGAGTGCCCCTCCTTTAGGGGAGCCTGCTGGTTTCCCACTTTCCGGCCCTGTGCCACATTTTGCTGAGGTTGGCAGCAAATAAATCTCTACCCCATTATGAATCAAAAATATCGCAACATTCTTGTTAGTAGAGGTTCACATCTCTGAATTTCGATCCAGTCAACCATTTCATAATACATAATTGAAATTCAATGTTGGAATTTGGAACTTTCTTACTTCTTTCGTTTTCTCTGCTCTTGATATTGCAATTCTCTTATTTCTTCCCTTTCATCGATCCAGTCAACCATTTCATAATAGACTTACCTCGAGACCAGCTCAGCGTTACCGACCAAAAATAGAAAAGAGGGACCAAGATGGCGACCGCCGTCTTTTGTAAAGTATGATGTCTCGCAAAGTCACACGAATTCTCGGAATATGCAAATTTAGCCGGCCTAGAACGACGATAAAAGCGGGTGAGGGGAAAGACGTGGGGGAGTGACGATTGAGTTGGCTGGGGAATCGTGTGGCTGTTGCTTCTTGTGCCGTGTTGAGGATATCTTACCGTGTTAAAGAGAGAGTCGGCGCCATCTTGAATTTTTCCTTACATTTTTTTCTTACAGATGCTTCAGTGAGAATTTTTATGTCTCTCAACTGATTGTGTATGGCAGGGAAACTTATCCAATTCAAAAACTTATTCGGCTCTTCTTCTGATGCCTTCCTCAATTTCATGATCTGTGAAAATTCTTTCTAGAAGTGTAAGCCATGTTTAGTTTCAGAACAGTTTCCGATGGTTCGTTGTTCTACACAAGTCCTGAGAGGTGACTTGTTTGCAGTAGACAGTTCCACAGAGCAAAATATTCTTACCGTGTCGATACGGAAAAAAAAAACATGTGAAATTGCTACCGAAAAGGTTTAATATTTATGGAGCAATTATGGTTTCTGATTGGTTGGTAGCAGAACGTGAATTAGTTCGATTCGTCAGTTCCTAGCAGCATCGTTTATAAAGAGAATCACCCGACTGTGTGGGATCATACCCCATTATGAATCTCTCATGATGGGATGTGTCTCCTAGCAGCTTCGGCTGCAGGGAGACAGGGTAGAAGTACTCGTCAAGGATTCGTCACTTGACACTCAACCCAACAGGTGAGGGGCCGGGAACCGGCCCAGCACCTGTTGGACTGAGGTACGCCGCCTGGGTAATACCTAGGAGGTCCACCCTCCCAGGCCTTGCCACCGGGCTTTCCGGTGGGGCAAGTTTATTGCTTGCTGCCTGAGGCGCCTCGACCGAGGAATGCCGACGGGGTTACTCAGGCAATTTTTAAAATTGCAGGAGTGCCCCTCCTTTAGGGGAGCCTGCGGGTATCCCACTTTCCAGGCCTTGTGCCAAATATTGCCGATGTGGGCGGCAATTAAATATATACCCCATTATGAGTCTCTCATGATGGGATGTGTTTCCTAGCAGCTTCGGCTGCAGGGAGACAGGGTAGAAGTACTCGTCAAGGATTCGTCACTTGACACTCAGCCCGACACATGAGGGGCCGGGAACCGGCCCAGCACCTGTTGGACTGAGGTACACCGCCTGGGTAATACCTAGGAGGTCCACCCTCCAGGCCTTGCTACTGAGCTCTCCGGTGGAGTAAGTTCATTGCTTACTGCCTGAGGCGCCCCTACCGGGGAATGCCGACGGAGTTACTCAGACATTTTTTTCAATTGCCGGCGTGCCCCTCCTTTAGGGGAGCCTGCTTGATCCCCACTTTCTGGCCTTGTTTCACATTTTGCCGAGGTGGGCGGCAAATAAATTACCCCATTATGAAACTCTCATGATGGGATGTGTCTCCTAGCGGCTTCGGTTGCAGGGAGACAGGGTAGTAGTACTCGTCAAGGATTCGTCACTTGACACTCAGCCCGACAGGTGAGGGACCCAGCACCTGTTGGACTGAGGTACGCCTCCTGAGTAATAGCTAGGAGGTCCACCCTCCCAGGCCTTGCCACTGGGCTTTCCGGTGGAGTAAGTTCATTGCTTACTGTCTGAGGCGCCCCTACCGGGGAATGCCGGCGGGGTTACTCAGGCAATTTTTTCAATTGCAAGAGTGCCCCTCCTTTAGGGGAGCCTGCTGGATCCCCACTTTCTGGCCTTGTTCCACATTTTGCCGAGGTGGGCGGCAAATAAATCTCTACCCCATTATGAATCAAAAATATCGCAACATTCTTGTTAGTAGAGGCTCACATCTCTGAATTTCGATCCAGTCAACCATTTCATAATAGTCGTCAACATTGAAATCCAATGTTGGAATTTGGAACTTTCTTACTTCTTTAGTTTTCTCTGCTTTTGATCTTGCAATTCTCATGGGGACTAGTTCTCTTATTTCTTCCCTTTCATCTTTCATACTTGCCAACAGAATATTTTCTGGATGACTAAATTACCCGTTATGCTGAATACATTTATCGACTGATTTTCGAACATTTTCTGGAGAGATGAATATCATTCCACAGGTGTTGAGCTCCATAGAAATATTGGGGTCTCAGTTAATGCTAAATCAAGTTGGCGCATACATTTTCATATATTCTGTCATGATCTTTAACTCCTCCGATGGATTCAAGGTAGAAATATAGTCTCAGAATTCTATTGGCCATAGTTAACCACCTTGAATGCACCATAGCTCCTGGTTCTTTTGATGCAAGAGTTGATGGCACAACACCATTGTTGACATCCATACAAATATCATACAGGTATTTTTGATCTTTTCTCAGGGATGATAGGTCTTTAAACTCTGGTAAATTTCCATTTATGGCTTCAAATTCAACAACTGCCTGCGATTGACATGTGACAAGAGCTTTACCAATTTTTCCACTGAAAGCAGTAGGAGCACTTGTTGTGCCATCCAAAAATGTGAAGATGCTTCTGAGAGGTATTTCATTCATATGCATCATGCAATCCAGCCACTGAAGGGGTCTATTTATATGCACCTCAAGTCGTCGAATTACGCCATTGTGGGATCCTGTATTTACTGCCGTTCCATCACATCCTACAGCCCTTACATCATTTAGAGACAAGTCGTTTTCATCAAAAAAATTAGTCATAGCAGCAAAAATGTAAGCAGATGATCCACTTGAAGGGGTAAAATGGCCTTAGTACTCTGAATTGGGTTCATTTAGTAGAACAACATGTTCTTCTGTAATTTTATACTTCGTGTTCACAGATGAGAGACATCTAGTAACACCTTTTCTTCCATCAAAAAATATGGAATTTAATGTCTGAAGTTTTGCTGAGGCATTATTTCTAAGTTGACTTCTCTCCACAACTTTGATTTATCAACTGCCTGCGTTTTGTCATTTTCAGTCACTATTTCATAATCAGTAAGAGTAGCTGTGGCAATATTTGAAACACCATATTTATCACATTTTCTGGCCAAAGTAGGAAGTGACGTAAGACTTTTTAGATGCTCTATGTGATTCTTCATCTTCATAAATGTCCTCAGAAGAAGAATCCAGTTTCAAATAGTATAGTATAGTATAGCATAGTGTAATATATAGCCAATAGCATTTTGAGAAAGAATTTATTGATTAATGACTAAAACATTCTCAGAAGACTATTTTTTATTGAAAATAGCAACATTCCAAGAATATAACAGTATATTTCTACTACCTAATTTAAAGAAATAATAACTTTATATTTTGTGTATAACGGATACATAGCAAAAATTGACATTGATGGCGGCAAAGGAAAACTAGTAATATATTATCAAAATAAGGATAATTCCTTTCTTTAATAACAGGAGCAACTTTTTACCACTATCCAAAATTAATATGAAAAAAAAGTTTGAGCTCACTACACCCTATATATATATATATATATATATATATATATATATATATAAGTTAGATAGTTAGATGAAGAGAGTAAATTCAATTCTATAAGAGGAGACTTAAACAACATCAATAATTTTATTAATTTATTTCCTTCCTGATTAATTCCTCGCTAGACGTCACATCCTCATTATGTTACCTAGCATCTTCTCTACTCTTCTGATGAGAAGCATTAGGCTTCGAAATATCTTGGTATAAAGACGTCCCTTTATCCCCAACTAAATGTATGTATCCCTTTATTAAATAAATGAATCATTCTGTATTTACCAATATATAGATTTTGTGACTTCATTTCCCACTCTTAATGTCTACTATATATATAATTATATATATATATATATATATATATATATATACATTGGAATGACGAAGGGGCCGTTTAAACAGAGATATTACATGCACATGAGCTCTTTTAGAGCAAAAGAGAGAAGTAATACGGCTTTAGCAAACAAGATCTGGCAGTTAAAAGAAGAAGGTGCACCTTTTACGGTGAAATGGAAAAAAATCGAGCAAAAACCTTCATACTCCCCAGAGCTAAAACAATGCTCGCTCTGCAATGCCGAAAAATATTATATTTTAAAAGCAATCCAAGAAGATGGATGCTTAAATGTAAGAAATGAATGCTTGAAGGACTGTATACATAGAAGAGAATCGCTTCCTATAAATTGGGATAGAAAAAAAGATAAAACGTGAAGATAAAAAAAAAGGGTTTAGTTATAGACACATGTCAAAATATTTTATTTTATATTATTGTAGATCTTATCACCCATTTTAAACGATATCTAGAGAGAATTTTTAAGTTTAAAATTTTAAATGTTTTAAAACGTGTTTTTAAATAGAGCGAGATCATGTTATACTTAATATACTTAAATATAAAAACGCCAATTTTTGACACCATTTAGACCTATTTCAATCTAAGATTTATTACCGTTTTTAAAACGAAATTACATATAAATTTAAAATAACGTTTTAAATAATTTTAAACGTGAAACGATACTTAAATATATACATATGCCATATTTTCACACATTTTAAGTCTATTTTACTAAATATTATTACCGTAATTAAAACGAAACTAGAGATTATTTTAAAATAAATCTTAAACGTTTTTAAACGCAAAGCGATACTTAAACATTAGTATATACTATCCCCTGGGCACTTCCTAGGTCTATTTCAATCTAAATTTTATTACCCTATTTTTAAACGAGATTAGACATAACTTAAAAATGAACTTTTAAAACGCTTTACACGAGACTTAAACTGAATGATAGGGGGGTGCTTAAAGAAAAATAATAATATAGAAGACATCATCCCATACTTTTTAAATTATGGCTTCAAATTTATTACCTTATTAAAGTAGCATACAAAAAAAATAAAAAATAAATTAAAAAAAAATAAAGGATAAAATAAATAAATAAATAAATAAATAAAAATTATGGTGTGCATATATAGAGTTCCGGTTCCGGTTAAAAACAGATGAGAGTCGGCTGAAGAGAGCCTGAGGCGGGCATTAAGATCAGTCCTCAACTACCGGGCTTGAAACCGTCGGTACCGACTACCGATATTAATGTAAATTCCTGTATATATTATACAAAAAAATATATTGCTCTTATTTCGAAGAAGGTTTTTTCCCTAATAATAGAGCACTGTATGGGATTTCTTTTTCTACAAAAATGTACAAGTATATATATATATATATATATATATATATATATATATATATATATATATAACAAAAGTCTATATTCCAAACTTCATGATGTTGATCATCCTGCCCTTTATGTCTTTAAGTATGTTGAGACGCACAATTTTTGACAGCACCTGTTTCGTAAGGCAGAATCATTCATCTAATGATTATGTAGATTTTTGAATTTATTCCTTCCTTAACTCATCAAAAGAACAAGAACTTATCATCTTTAAAGAGAATAAAGAGATATGGGCATGTTTACAAAATCTAAAATTGGAAAGGAAGTTGCAATTATTTTTCAATTTTTGTCGCCATGTTTGAATTTTAATATAGAGTCATCAACATTCAATTCACGTATTAACAAATTGTATTCGTTTTGATATTTATTAACATAAAAATATGTTATTTAATATTTACTATTTATAATTATTTTTATAATTATTTATATGTGAGAAAATGTTGTAGTTTGCTTGAAGCATTATGCGTAGTGTGAAAGAATTTGTGTTTAAAGACTATATCAATGCGCTTCGTAGGAAACACTGTGGGCACGAGTTTGCAATATAAAAAAATAATGATAATATTAGAAGGGATTTTCGATAATTGTCAATTACATTTTGTTTATTTGCCAACATTTTGTACGACACATTATGTTGGCAAATAAACGAAATTGAAAATTATTGTAAATTTCTTCTAATATTGTCATTATTCTTTTATATACTAACTTGTGCTCAGAGCGTTTCCTACGAAGCGCATTAGTACAGCACTAAAAACAACTCCTTTATCTATATATGCTCTTTACTTACATCGAGCTTCATATGTTAAAGGACTGGTATAAATAAAAGGTGAACTATAATTAAATAAACATGGTTGGTTGGTTGTTTTTGTTTTACGGCATATCAACCCTTTTCGGGTTATTTATTGCCGAATCTAGTTATTTTGAGGAACGATTTTTAATGGAGTATATTTGTTTTTTAAGCCGGATTCTATTTAACCCATAGTTGGGACCCTAACAGGTACTACCACTCCGGGTCAGAGTGGACCTGGGAGCAATGGAAATTAAAGGGTGGCTCCACACTCCCCAAGGCCCGCAAGGTGGGGCCTCACCATCGGATATAGTTTTAGGTCATATCCAGGACCATTAAATAGACATATTTCTCCATATATATATATATATATATATATATATATATATATATATATATATATATATATATATATATATATATATATAGTTATCCACATACAGTACTGTTTCGCTGTTTTACAGCTCATGAGTTCAGCTAGACAAGCAACTACCTCAAGCCAGGATCAAAACTCGACCGGCTAGATGACAGTCGGAGCTTCTAACCATTGCACTATTCGGCTGCTGCTATGCGGGCAGTGAATTAACAGTGTTTTAACACTGTTATATACATAATATATATTCATATTGCTGAGTTTTTGAAACATTTATTAATCTGATGATTTCCTTTGGGTATAATTCATCATAGTGTGATATAATAAATTTTTATCTCTACATATCATAAAATCATAAAATCATAAAATCATAATATTATAAAATCATAAAATCATAAAATCATAATATCATAAAATCATAATATCATAAAATCATAATATCATAAAATCATAATATCATAAAATCATAATATCATAAAATCATAAAATCATAAAATCATAAAATCATAATATCATAATATCATAAAATCATAATATCATAAAATCATAAAATCATAAAATCATAAAATCATAATATCATAAAATCATAAAATCATAATATCATAAAATCATAAAATCATAATATCATAAAATCATAAAATCATAAAATCATAAAATCATAATATCATAAAATCATAAAATCATAAAATCATAAAATCATAATATCATAAAATCATAAAATCATAATATCATAAAATCATAATATCATAAAATCATAAAATCATAAAATCATAATATCATAAAATCATAAAATCATAAAATCATAAAATCATAAAATCATAAAATCATAATATCATAAAATCATAAAATCATAAAATCATAAAATCATAATATCATAAAATCATAAAATCATAATATCATAATATCATAAAATCATAATATCATAAAATCATAAAATCATAAAATCATAAAATCATAATATCATAAAATCATAAAATCATAAAATCATAATATCATAAAATCATAAAATCATAAAATCATAAAATCATAAAATCATAATATCATAAAATCATAAAATCATAATATCATAAAATCATAATATCATAAAATCATAAAATCATAAAATCATAATATCATAAAATCATAAAATCATAATATCATAAAATCATAATATCATAAAATCATAATATCATAAAATCATAAAATCATAATATCATAAAATCATAAAATCATAATATCATAAAATCATAATATCATAAAATCATAATATCATAAAATCATTAAATCATAATATCATAAAATCATAAAATCATAATATCATAAAATCATAAAATCATAAAATCATAAAATCATAATATCATAAAATCATAAAATCATAATATCATAAAATAATAAAATCATAAAATCATAAAATCATAATATCATAAAATCATAAAATCATAAAATCATAAAATCATAATATCATAAAATCATAAAATCATAATATCATAAAATCATAAAATCATAAAATCATAATATCATAAAATCATATAATCATAAAATCATAAAATCATAAAATCATAAAATCATAAAATCGTAAAATCATAAAATCATAAAATTTTCACCGCTTAACTAAGCGCACAATCGAAAATCAAAGAGGCCATTTCTATGCAAATCTTTCGCACGCACCATTCAAACTTAACAGTGCAGCGTGTTTTCTTGCAAAAATATACATATTTCGTCTCCCGTTTTAGAAAATTATAATTTGCCTTCACTCTCTCAATAATAATTTACCCTCTCTGTCTCACTCTTTAAGCTGCGTAATTCCACATAGGTAATAGCAAATAAGTACTCTCATCACACCTGAAATCACCGGCATTTTTTTTTTCCAAATCATACTTAGCTAAATACCACCGGAAAATTCACACATATAGAAGTGGAGAACAGCATAATAGACGTTTTTCTCAATATGTTTTCCTCGTCGAACAGACCATTAACCCACATTTCTTTATGACTTATTGCCCTCCGTACAACCACAGAGCTTACATTGCCTATTATTCTTATTTGTATTATGGCTTATATATTTCCGTGTTAGTATTTCTTCTTGAATTATTACTATTAATACTTCTATTGTTTATTGTTATTAGCAGTATTCTTAATAAATACACCCTGGCCCAACTCTCTTCCTGATCTAAATCAATGATCTTCCAAATCACATCCTAAGATCATTCGTTGACATCCATGCTGACAACACTACCATGTATGGTAACACATTAAAGGCCGTAAATGACCAAGTTCTCTCTGACTTTCTCTCTCCTCTGATCTTGAGTACGTGGTACAATAGGGAAAGCGGTGGTTGGTTACTTTTAATGCATCTAAAACCAAGCTGCTATCTTTACGTTATCAGTACTCTGATCACCATCTGGGATCAATTGAAATGAGTGGCGCTCGTCCTGGGGAGGCTCCAAGTTTTGACAAACTTCTGGGCTTGACCTTTACTCCTGATCTGAAATGGAACATATACATCAAATCCGTTGCCAAGGTCGCTGAAAAAAATGGAGGGATCCTTCTACTGCACCAATATATATCTCACTCCATATGCAATTCTCTACCTATATAAAAGCCAAGTGCGTCCAATGATGGAGTATTGTTGCCACATCTAGGCAGGGGCTGTTAGAGGCAGCTTATCCTGCCTTGACAGAGGTCAAAATAGACTTCGTAGCTTAGTGGGAGATGCCCTTTTCTCTTCTCTGCAACCTCTTTCGCACAGAAGAGACGTTTCGAGCCTGTCTCTGCTTTATCATTATTTTCATGGCAAGTGCTCGTCTGAGCTCCAACCTACGGTCTCCCTTGCCAAACTTTCACAGGAAACACTCGTCTAGCCAAAACCACTATCAACAATTTCCCACACTCTTTATCTGTGCCTACACCTAAACAGATTCCATGAACAGGGCTTCTTTCTTAGAACTGCTCGCTTGTGGAACTCTATTCCGTTTGCCTGCTTTCCAGCTCAGTACAATTTGATTGTCTTCAAGTCCAATATGAATAACTTCTTGATGAACCGCCCCCCTAAGTAATCCAGTTTACAATATTTCCACTATTTAAGATTATTACGCTATAATCCCATTGACTACTGTACACCTATTAACCCTTATCCTCGAGTGGCCTCCAGGCCTTGATAAGTGATGAATCCTATGTAAAAAATACGAGAACAAACTTTATGGATTCAATAAATACTTTGTTATTGTTTATTCTACATTATAATTGTTAGTTCCAAGAAAGACAAACCAATCTTAACGAAATAAAACATTTTTCTTTATTATATCAAGAATGTTTCCATTTTCAGGATTCCGCAAACGTTTTCATTTCTTTTTTGTTCGTTTTCTTTTTTTTTCTTTTTTTTGTAATGAAATCACCGATGAGATCATCACCATCTTTATTTGCGAAATCTTTCAGAATTGTGTGTTAATGCTACAATCGTTTCTTGCCTAGATTTCATATCGACCTCTCGACGTCAATGAATGGTTCAGTACTCATGGAGTTTCGATAGTATTATTACTAGCGAGAACGCACAGAAATTCCACGGTGTTTTCTACACCCATCATCAATGTCTCCCAATTGTCAATCCTATCAAAACAATGTAAATTTTTGTTCTTCCTGAACAATATGTTTCATGATCAACAAATTTTATTTAAATAAATAAGACGCCAATCTATTTATTTAAAGACATTGTAAACGTTTTGAAAAATAATATTCTCTGTTTAAAATTTTGATACAAAAAATTGTAAGTTAAATATTCTTAAAATCAATCATCTGATTGTCGTTTTTCTTAAATATCTGAAATTCTCAAGTGTTGACGGGGCGACAATATGTGATTTTGGAAAACCTGGGTCCATTCTATTCTCTCTCTCTCTCTCTCTCTCTCTCTCTCTCTCTCTCTCTCTCTATATATATATATATATATATATATATATATATATATATATATATATATATATATAATTTTCACCCCAAACAAAGCACATTGCCACTTTGGTGTAGGGGGCTACTATCAGGGGCAACAACTACTGGAGTACTATGTAGGGATTTGGGCAGCAAGATGTCGATTCACGTTGCACTTCTGCACGTTAGTACAGTTGGGGAAGCAGGGACCTGGAATGGAATTCCAAAGTCTAGCGGTTCTGGGGAAGAAACTACTCGAGTAGAAAGATCTTTTACATCTAGTGATCTTTACAGTGTGGGGTGCGATTTAGCTGCCTGTCGGGTTTGTTGAGGGTGTTCACGCCGTGGGGGCACAAGTGTTTGCAGTTCGTCAGAGCATTCACTATTAAAATACTTGTAGAACAGGCAGAGGGATGCAACGTTTCGTCGATGGGACAGAGGCTGAAGCTTAGATGCCAGTTCAGGGCCAATCAGATTTGCGACTCTCTTTTGAACCTTGTCAAGGAGCGAGAGACTAGTAGCACTGCACCAGCCCAAATATGACAGCAATACTCCATACATGGGTGAATGGTAGCCATATAGTGGTACAGGATACTTTCGGGTGTTAGTAGTTTTCTAGCACGGTAGAGAGAGCCCACCTTCCTTGCAGCGGCCCTGGCAATGCTCTCAATGTAATTGTTCCAACTCATGTTTCCTGTGAACGTTAGGCCAAGACGTTTGAAAGATGTACTCTCAGATAAAGAGTCGTTGGCCATTGCTATAGGTGGTAGAGAAGGTTTCTTGTAATTATTGAAGGAAACTAGTTTAGTCTTGGCGGCATTGAACGTGACCATCCATTTTTGTCCCCATTCCATTACAGATTGGAGGTCATCCTCTAGTGTTTCTGCCATTTCTTTAGATATGTGTTCATTTGTTTTCCTGTCGTACCTGTTATAGAGTGTGTGTCATCAGCATATATACCCATCTAAGAGGCAATTTTGTCGGGTAGGTCATTTATGAATATCGGGAACAATAGAGTTCCAAGGATAAACCCCTGGGGCACTCCCGCATTTATATCATATTGTTTCGATGTACGACCGTCGAGGACAATCTGGATTTTTCTCTTATCTAAGAAGGATTTAATTATGCTAAGTATTCTACCAGTGATACCGTATGATCTAATTTTCCTGAGGAGACCCTCATGCCATACCCTGTCAAAAGCCTTAGATATATCTAGAGCTACCGCTTTGCCCTCCCCCGCTTTGTCCAGTTAATGATATATACGTTCAGAGATTACAGTTAGGATGTCTGCTGTGGAACGGGCTTGTCTAAATCCATATTGTTTGTCAGTCAGAAGTGTAGTATCTGTAATGTGAAGGTCTCAAATATGTTGGCAAAAAGTGGGAGGAGGCTAATGGGGCGATAATTTAATGGGTCAGTTCTTTCGCCAGAATTTTTGAACACTGGTACCAGAGAAGCAGTTTTCCAACAGCCTGGAAAGCAAGATTCATTAAGGCATTTGTTGTAGAGTTTGGAGAGAACTGGAGCTACATCGGCTGAGCACTTTTTTAATAGCACAGCTGGAATGAGATCGGGTCCACTTGCTTTTGAAGTGTCAAGTCAGATCGTCTAGCGTGGCGTCTGTCCGCATAGGAAATTCAGGTAGGGGGTGGCTGGAAGGGTCCAGAGTGGACTTTGAGGCAAACCTACTGGCAAGCATGTTAGCCTTCTTGGTTGCTGAGCAAACAACCTCGTGATTGTTGGTTAGTGGGGGAATTGTTGATGACCCATTATTTACTGCACTGTTGTAGATTTTCCAGAAGTCACGAGTTCCTAGTTTTTGTGCTTCGATGCGTTTTTAGTGGTTTCCGTAAATTCTCTCTTAGCTGTCGCTATTTCTTTCTTAACGTTACTTCTAGCTGCTATGTACTTCTGTCTGTATGAACTGGACTTATGTCGGTTAAATCTGCGGTATGCTTACTGCCTTTTATCAATGGCAGTTGCGCAAGTCGAAGTAAACCATTGGGGAGAGTGGGGCTTGCTATAAAATTTCCGCATGGGAACATGCGCTTCGATTGCAGTTTTGAACCATTCGGTGGTCTCGTTTGCGCACTGTTCAGCAGGAAGAGAAAAAATATTTCCCCATGGGGCATCTCTGATAAGATCTCTGATGGCTTCCCATTCAGCCTTTTTATAATATCTTGTTGTTTTGAGCACTGGCTCTTCAGTTTTGGCTCTAGAGTTTAGGGCGATTTCAACCATTATCACTGCATGATCAGCGTTCCCAAGTGGGCTGTCGGCATTCGTTATACAATCATCGGGAACTGTGGTCAAAAACAGATCTAGAAGTGATGCATGTTTTCTTCCTGGTCAGGAAAACGGGTTGGAAACGTAACAATTTGTGATAGGGAGTGAGATATAGAGAAGCTATGAGTTGTGCTGCCCGCTGCATCTGTGTAAGTACAGAATCCAAGCCAGCTTTTGTGGTGGACATTAAAGTCACCAAATACAGGTACTTGTGCGCTAGTGTCGAGGGAGAGTCATTTTAAATATGACGTCATGCCAAAGCTATATTATCTTCTTATAGTAATGTTTTAAGCTCTATTAATAAAAAATCCAAATAATTCAGTTGATAGAAACTCAGACTGAAGAGATGAAGGCTCGGTTCATAGCATCTGCTTTATTTGTTGGAAATTTGTGATTTACAGTTAATGTTATATTTTAGAAGTAGTTAACATCTCTGATATTTCCGCATAAAACATATTCCACAGCATTTATGACTTATCATATTTAGTCATATTTTTTATATTACTTATTTTTATCGGAATATTGTTTTCTCTTTGAATGTTATTTGTGTAACGTTTCGATCGGTGTAGCCTTTGACCTTCGTCAGGCATGTTGGTCGCCATCTTTGAAACGAAAGGAGATAAGTTACTGGTTCTGTTGATAGTTTCGTATTCTTGGAATTGTTTTTGTTTTTTTCGCCGTAATTTCGTATGTGTGAAAAAAAATTGGTTGACAAAAAAGCAAAAACATTCCTTTTCAATTTTTTTCTTTAATTTCTGTCGTTTTCAGAACTCAGAAATATTTGTAGGTATCATGTTCTTTTAGTGTCCTCATCTTTGCTTGGTTTGTTTTCCTGGTTTTCTGGTCCAGATGCCTCAGTCCATCTATAGTTAAATCTATAAATGGACCACCTGCTCGTCAATATCTGCAACAAAGAGATGAAACTTTCAAGTCATGAATGAATAAGTTCAATTATCATAACAAAAAGTAGGAGGCATTTACTTTATCATCATCATCATCATCATCATCATCATCATCTAGTCGTGGTAGTGTCATGGATTCTCCTGGTTCTGTTACAGCAGCTCGCTTTATCCTCCATCATATCTGGTAGGTTTTCGTATATGCATTGTAAGTCTTCTAGTTGCTTGGTTCTGTACGGCCACTCCACTGGGCCATATCCTTGTTTTGCCATCCACAAACGAACGTCGCTAGTAATTTCATTCTTAGCCTTCGAGCAGTCTCAGTCAAAACTGTTTTTTCTTTATGATCCAGGCTGAGATATGAGGAAGGTTCCATAAAGTTGCTCACTTGTGAGGTATTGATTCCAGATGTTAAGAGCAACTCTTAGCATTCTGGTGTACGCTCTCTCCAATCTTTTGATGAAATCCATTTGCTGTATACAAGAATGGGTGTAACTATGGCCCAAAAGAAGTCACGTGATATGTACATTTAATTTCAATTCTTGTCCAGTTCGCTCCAGACTTTGATTGTTCGCACCTTCCGTTCATTCTCTATGGACTTTTGCTTGGCAACTTTACTACCAAGAATAACACGTTTTTCGACAATCCCCATCTATATATTTTTAATATCATCACATTCGTACGTTTTATCATTAAGCTGATATATATTTACAATCAAAATTAACAGCAGGTTCTTTGACATGACAGGAGCGCATTCGAAATGAATGTTTCTGTTTAGAGTACAATTGAACCATAATACTTGACTTTCACATACATCTAATTCTATGCAAAGTAGGGTTCTCCTGCTAGTAGATGTATAAAAATGAGGTTTTATAAACAATTTTATACTATCGATTCTGTTACTCTCTTGCTTCGTGTTGATTTAATGTCGCATAATAATAATTAATATGTTTAAATAGAATTAAGGCAGCGCCACGAAATAGAAATGCAATTAATTTCCAACTGAATCTGATTTTGTTATTAACCATGGGTGGTTGCCTAAACTACGACAAATCCACTGTACAAAAGGTATCAAGCGCCGTCAATCATGTTAAATAACCGTATAAATTTTTAGTAAACTACTTCTAATTTTATTCTGAAACCGTATTACTCCCAAATGATATGTAAAAAAAAATAAACATTCTCTGTTCGTCACTAGAGTGGCTGAGAGAAAAGAAAGAACCCTGTTTGCTAGTACGCCCTTTTCGACCTGATTATTTTCTCTTATCTTTCTAACCTTTTAAATTGTGATGCTTGTCCGCACAAAATGGGAAATAGACATTTGTTGATATCTAAGATTTCGCTATAAGTCTCTCTCTCTCTCTCTCTCTCTCTCTCTCTCTCTCTCTCTCTCTCTCTCTCTCTCTCTCTTACGCATGTCATTTTTGTGCTCTTCCTCATTTACGTATAAATACATTAGTTTCTACTTTTTCCTTTCTTTCTTTCGTATTTTTTATTATTCCCTCTCCCTCTCTCTATCCCAGTTTTCTTATTTGTTTATGTCATGTATTCGTTGTTGGTTTTACTTTTTTTTTTTTCATAGAATTAACTTTGAATGAACTCATAAAGATTACAACCTGCAAGAAAAGACTGCATTGTGTCGCCCTTTCGAAAAGCAAAATGCCGGTTGGAAAGTGACTTTCATATATTACACACGCTATATGCAGTAATAGAACATCATGATCTGTTTGGTCATTATCTCCTACCCTTCTTTTGTGTTTCCCTATATCTCTCGGGGAAGAGACGAGTAGATTTTGTTAATCTATATATCTATAAAAGTGAACGTGTCTGTGTGTCTGTGTGTGTGTGTCTGTGTGTGTCTGTGTACATTTCCCTACGCAATAACTCCGACAATTTTGGGTCTAAACATTTGAAATTTTAGATATAGGTTCCTTGGACATTGATCTAACTTAATAACTTGATTTGAGCCCAAAACAATAAATGTTAAGGGGTCATAATAGGGATCAAAGTTTTAAAAAATTGACCTTTTTTTTTTTTTTTGCTCAGCATACGCCTCCAAACACCCGGGCAACGCCGGGCACCCATGCTAGTATATATATATATATATAAGAACAAATAGTTAATAAAACGTGTTAAAAAACACTTTGAAAAAGAGTTAAAAATATATTTAATTTGAAAAGGAAACATTAAATAAGTGGATAGTCCTTAATCCGCGGAGTTTCGAAGAAATACTTTCCTTCTCATCAGATGTAGGATTTAGCAAAATGCGGGATCGGATTTTGCTTGCAAAAGTATTTGATAAAACTATAAGTAAGTCATAGATCTTACTTGATACAAAAAGTGAAGCAGATGGAATAGAGTGAAGAAAAAAGTGATTTTACTTTTTTGTTTTGTTTTACTTCAGTCAAAGTTCTCAGAAATCAAGGGGCCCACAACCAGGGACTAACACTTGAACTCTATATGAGATACATAGATATTCGAATGTTCCATTAAAGTTTTTTATTTCTCAAACATTGAATTAGTAAAGAAAATGAGAACATGATTTTCCTCTCCCCAATTAACCATTTTTATACGTTGTAGTATGTCTTTTAATTTGGTCTCTTGGTCTTACTGGATTCCAGGACAAGAATTTATCTAGTCTGGTGGAGTATCCAGCTTCGTGCTATTACTTGAGGTAATATCACTTGGAGAAAGTGCACCATTCCTCGGAAAGCTGTGTGGTAGCCTTAGTGAGGAGATCTTATTTGGGCTGCGAATACTATGTGATTTTGAATATTTGGTCAGGGTTTACTTCTATGGAAAAAGTATCCTCACGCCAGATTGTTCTGACAAACCGCTGTACAGAAAGACCTTAGATACTCGAGGATAGTGTCTAGTAGGCATTCAAGTTCTCTCCTGTGAATGGATAGTCAGGTGAAGGGTAAAGTATCCAATGACGGTAAAATTCAAAAATGCAGAATCCAAGAAAGTTGATTAAATTTCCATTCGCACAAGTAAAATAATTTTATTTTCATTTCATTATATATATATATATTTATGAGGTTCCGCTACAACAACTACTTGTTCGGAAATTCACACAGATGATTTATCTATAGTGGTAAAGGCTTTGTGTAGAACCAACCACACTTATTGGCATTACTGCTAATCTTTGTCGGTGCAAATGATTGCCACAAAACCGAGCATACAGTAGATCGCAGGTTTTTACATCAGACTTTACCTTCTCTTAAATGCTTGATTAACGAAGACTGAAGATACATCTCTTCCAGTTCATTGGTGTATCCCCAGATACCAAGCTGGAAATTTCTACTTCGGCGCAGTACATACAACGCCTAGCCTTACCAAATGATTACCGATCTGTTATTGATCAGGCTCATCGTTGCTTAATTTCGGTGCTTTGATGAGATCCGGTGTGTCACGTGATTGTGCCGTATATATATATATATATATATATATATATATATATATATATATATATATATATACGAGCAAACAGTTAATAAAACATGTTAAAAAAAACAATTTGAAATGAGTTAAAAACATATTTAATCTGAAAAGGAAACACTAGATAAGTGGATAGTCCTTAATCCGCGGAGTTTCGAAGAAATACTTTCCTTCTCATCAGAGGGTAGGAATTAGCAAAATGCGGGATTGGATTTTGCATGCAAAAGTATTTGATAAAACAACAAGTAAGTCAAAGATCTTACTTGAAAACAAAAAAGTGAAGCAGAGGGAATATGGTGAAGAAAAAGGTGATTACTCATGAATAGATAGTCTGGTGGAAGATAAAAAAATCCAGTGACGGTAAATCCAAATGTAAAACTCCAGGAAAGTTAATTGAATTTCCATTTGCACAAGTAAAATCCAAGGAAATCCCGTAATTGGAAGAAGATGGTCCATAATAATCCAAAGGCAGAAATCCATGGAAAAATTCACAAAAATGTGTACAAGGAAAAAAGGAAAAGATTCGAATAATATTAATAAAAAAAAATAAGATATGCTTTTCACTCTACTTCCGAGACATATATATATATATATATATATATATATATATATATATATATATATATATATATATATATATATATATCAAGACGATAGAAATGAAAAGTTTACCCAATAAAAGCTAGTGCAAAATTCAACTCAATATAAATATAAATATTAATATATTAATATATTAATAAATATAAATATTTATATATTAATATATTAATCCGAACCAAATAAAAAGCTCAATAAAAACAAAATAGGGATTAGCGCTTGTCATAAGGAAAAAAATCAAGACCGTAAATTAAAATTTATAAGTAAAGTATATTTAGTATTGTGATAATAATTATAATTAATACTATTACTAAATTAATTACATTTTATTTTTAATTACAACTATTTACATCTCATTACTGCTGATAACAACTTTATAAGCTTCGATTGGCCGTAATGTTAATCTTATTTAATAGTACTATTGTATCATTATTCTTTTTTTCTTTAATTTACTCCAACATTTTGATTTTAGTTTATGGTATGAATACCAATATTGTCTCCAAATTTCATTTTCAATAATCATACCATTTAAATTTTTATTAAATTATTATTATTATTATTATTATTATTATTATTATTATTATTATTATTATTGTTATTTATTATTATTATTGTTAATAATAATAATAATAATAATAATAATAATAATAATAATAATAATAATAATAATAATAATAATAATGCTATGATTTTATCACTTTTAAATTAAATTTAGTTTTCTTTCCTTATCACTGTTAGGATTGTATGACATTGTAATGTTTTAGCACGCATCGAATTATGACTCTCCTGCTGTCTAGACGACTTCCATGTATTGGTTAACGCTTACACAAATATAACCTCTGCTCTTACCATATGACGCCTGACCATTAATGGAAACAGATCAGTTGCTAACATTTAAGTGATTGCATTTTCACCTTACGATTTTTGGGCATTCTCGGTAACTGCAAGCTGAATTTTATATTCCTTTAAGCTACATTGAATTTCTTTTCTAATCGGATTGTTTTTCACACTACAATTCATTTGCGCGTTCCGCTTATTTTGAACTTCGGACTATTGGATTTATCGTCGAGTGAAGCTTCATGCACTCGATCCTTCTACACTCGTTTGTTTTCCCTCCATTTTTCCCTATTTTCACATGTCTTAACAGACATAAACACTATATATTTTTGCAATTCATCACTAGCCATCATAAAGTGTTGTTTTATTTAATGCCATAAACAGCAAATTCTTAGCTCGGCTACAATAATAATTTGCTAATATCTTTCTTTCCTCTGAAAAGAAGATAATGCTGGAGTCCCTCAGGGGTCAATCCTGGGGCCAACTCTCTTCCTGATCTACATCAATGACCTCCCTAAACACATTTTTTTTTATTACATTTTCACCCCAAACAAGGCACATTGCCACTTTGGTGTAGGGGGCTACTATCAGGGGAAACATCTACTGGGGTACTATGTAGGGATTTGGGCAGCGAGATGTTGGTTCACATTGCACTTGAACTTATGCAAGTCAGTACAGTTGGGGAAGCAGTGACCTAGAATGGAATTCCAAAGTCTAGCAGTTCTGGGGAAGAAACTACTGGAGTAGAAAGATCTTTTACATCTAGGGATCTCTACAGTGTGGGGGTGGGATTTTGCAGCTTGCCGGGTCTCTCGAGGGTGTTTACGTCGTGGGGGCACAAGTGATTGCAGTTCATCAGAGCATTCACCATTATAATACTTGTAGAACAGACAGAGGGATGCAACGTTTCGACGATGGGACAGAGGCCGAAGCTTAGATGCCAGTTCAGGGCCTATCAGATTTGCGACTCTCTTTTGAATCCTGTCAAGGAGCGAGAGACTAGTAGCCGATGCACCAGCCCAAATATGACAGCAATACTCCATACATGGGCGAATAGTGGCCTTGTAGAGGTACAGGATACTTTCGGGTGTTAGAAGTTTTCTAGCATGGTAGAGAGAGCCCACCTTCCTCGCAGCGGCCCTGGCAATGCTCTCGATGTAATTGTTCCAGCTCATGTTTCCTGAAACACATACTTAAATCATTCGTTGACATCTATGCTGATGACATGACCATCTACGGCAACACATCAAAGGCTGTAAATGACAAAGTTCTCTCGGATTCTCTCTCCTCTGATCTCGAGCGCGTGGTTCAGTGGCTGGTTACCTTTAATGCATCCAAAACCAAACTCCTTTCCTTACATCATTAACGCTCTGATCCCCAGCTGGCATCAATTGTGATGGATGGCTCTCGTCTGGGTGAGGCCCCGTGTTTTGACAAGCTTCTGGGTTTGACCTTTACTCTTGATGTGAAATGGAACCCGTACATCAAGTCTGTTGCCAAGGTCGCTGGAAAGATGGTGGGATCCTTCTACCGCTCCAGAAGATATATCACTACTGATGCAATTCTCTATCTATATAAAAGCCAAGTACGTCCAAGGATGGAATACTGTTGCCATATCTGGGCAGGAGCTGCCAAAAGCAGCCTATCATGCCTTGACAGAGTACAAAATAGACTTCGTGGTTTAGTGGGGGATGCCCTTTTCTCTACCCTGCAACCTCTCTCCTACAGAAGAGACGTGTCGAGCCTATCCTTGTTTTATCGTTATTTTCATGGCAAGTGCTCGTCTGGACTCCAATCCCTGGTCTCCCCTCGCCAATATTTCATGAAAAACACCCGTCTAGCTGTAACCACTGTCAATAATTTTTCCCGCTCTTTATCTATGCCAAAACCAAAACGTAGATTCCATGAACAAAGCTTCTTTCTTAGAAGTGCACGTCTGTGGAACTCTGTTCTGTTTGCCTGTTTCCCATCTGACTACATTTTTGATGTCTTCAAGTCCAACATAAACAAATTCCTGATGATCCGCCCCCTTAAGTAGACACTTTATCAAATCTCAACATTAACATACTGTACACGCAATAAACCTTATCCCGAGTGGCTTCCGGGCCTTGATAAGTGGTGACCACCTTGTAAAAAAAAAAAAGAAAAAAACTTTGCGGAATAAGGATTTTGTAAAAATTATTTTGGAGTATTCTGTTAAACAACAAATTTGACCTTTGAGAACTCTACCTAACTCCTCCGCTAATTTTGGGTCAAAACAGTTAAAATTTAGCTTACTTGGACATGGATCAAACACCAATTGAAATGCTAGTATATATATATATATATATATATATATATATATATATATATATATATATATATATATATATAACTACTTCATTTATATATGGCGGATTAATAAATATTGCAATTTATTCAATTTTTATTTTCATCAGCAATTTTCTTCCTGTTTATAGACACAACCACACACACACACACACACACACACACACACACACACACACACACATATGCATATGCATATATAGGGTGGAACGATGAAATTGTCGCCCTAGAAAATACGGTATCATTCCATTTCCGTTTTATGAAAACCGGTTTTCTTTTTTTGTTGTTGCAGATTAGTTGGACCGTTGTGTACAAACCCCAAGAGCGATTGCAGCATTCTATCTTGTCTGAAAGTGACACAATGTTCTACGAGCGAGATCGGAGATGCGCCGCTGTACAACTCATGCTCTCTACCGATCAAAAGTATTACAACGGAACCTTTGCACGCACCCTCAAAATGCATCGCTGGATTGCTACGAATATCAGGGATGTGGCCAGGTTGATGAAAACAAAGTTTCCGGCAACGATTATGGTCTTCGGTGTGGTTTCAAGTGAGGGCCATATCATGCTACCTCACATCTTCGAAATCGGCTTGAAAATAAACACCAAAGTGTATAGATGTGCTGAAAAGATTGGTGATCCCCTGTTGCAATCAGATAGCTGCTGGGATATTATGGGTGTGGCAACAGTATTGTCAAAAAAAAAAAAACAGAAAAAAAAAAAACAAATTGAAACAAAAAGAACAGTCAACAAATAACTGTTAACAAAAGTAATAAAAGTTACTTTTTTACCTGCTTATAGTTTTGGGCGTTTTACCGTATTTAAAGGCGTTTTATATACGGCATAATCAAATTAACATACCGGTTCCCGTTAGACCATTGAAGTTAAGCAACGTTGAGCTTGGTTCTTTACTAAAATGGGTGACCATTTAGGAATTCCAGGTGCTGTATGTACTCTCCACGTATCTCGGCATTGTTTCCAGTCGTCCTGAAACAATTTACCACTAGACACAAGCAGTGCCGAATAACGAGAGGTGTGGCTTTGCGCAACCCTTGCTTCAAAATTAAACGCGCAGCTAACCTTACAGAGGATATCCATTGTCTTTCGAGACTGAACGGAGGTTTCCAAATGCGTTCTTTATTTCAATCAAAATACTGGATCAAATATGTTGAGTTAAATTGGAAACAAGGATGGCTGACAGACGTTCAGTGACCGTCTAACTTTTTTGTATTTTTCTCCTTTCAATAAGGTAGAAAAGTAAATTTTAATGTGTTTGGAAATTATTGTTGACTATTTTTTGTTGTTTTTTTTCTTCAAAAAAGATGAAAAACATTAAGTAAACTTTGTTCTGCCATCTTGAAAACGTAATCATAACGTGTTCAGATTGGAACGAATTATTTAAATGCAATAATACAATATAAAATTTTTTATAAAAGCGCTTTCAAATGCCATAACTGGGCAAGTCCGTAGTAAAGTAACTTTATTCATTGCTTTTGGTAACAGTTATTTGTCGATTTCTTTTGTTTCTGTTGGTTTTTTCTGACAATCATGTACATCGATGGACACTTCTATCAATAAACTCAGCAGCTGGCACAAGTCCACAACTGTTGGGTAACGTTAATCCTATCATTCGAAGAACCCCGAAGAACGTTTGGAAATATATAATGAACGTTAAAATCATAAAGATCATGTTGGCTTGCTGAAAGAAGTTTAAATTATTTGAAGTCGATTTTATTGATTTCGGTAAAATTGGATTGCATGCTTTTCTTAACTACAGTCCGACCACTACTGGCAACCCCACCCACATCAACTCCGTAGCTGAACGATTGTATGTTATAAGTGTACATACCTTATCTCCGCTGGTTTGGGTACGTAGACCGTCGTACCGATTTCAAGTGTAACGTGAACCGACATCTTGCTGCCAAACTCCCCACAAAGTACCTCTGTAGCTTATGCCCCTGATAGTAGCCCCCTACATCAAAGTGGCAATGTGCCTTGTTTGGGGTGAAAATATAATAAAAAAGGTGGCAAGGAGAGGGCCTAATTATTGATGTCCGTTTCCCTTCATCTCTGCTTGACAGGCCCAAACGTGTTGAGCGACTGAAGATATTGACTACAAGCACAAGTGGGCCGATTGTAACGCTCTGTGACCCACAAATTGTTGGTCTTTGACAGCGGATCTTGCGCAGCACCTTAGCACATGGATTTCTAGGGTTCGTGAGGTGATGTATTCCAGAAGAAGCTAGCTCAACCTCATCTGAATGAATGTCCCTATGAGTACAAGCGCATACGAATACACAAACGTACACGGACAGAATGAAGGGATAATCGTAAGTAAGAAAGAATGAATGAGTGATAAAATGAAAGAAACAAGAAAAATGTTAAAAAGAAAAAGAAAGTCTCGATGAATAATTGGACAAACAGAAAGAATGTAAGAAAAAAAGACGAAATAAATTAATGATAGAAAGAAAGGTTGAATGAATAGATGAACGAATAAAACATAAAAAGCAAGAAAAACTTGACGATGAAGAACTAGATTTTCTATATAAATAAAACAGTGTATGTGTGTATGTGTGTGCTTAACTGATAAACTTTTAAACTATTGGTTACATAGCACTGAAATTAACAGGGAATAATAATCATACACCAATGATGGTTTATAATGAGTAAAATCTTTATATATTATTATCTTTATTTTTATTTTTATTTTTTTTTTGCGCGTGCGCGTGCGCGGCGCAGTAGATAGGGGCGTTGAATCTCCACAGTTCCAGGTGAGCATTGTCTGAAGATATTGGTTCCAATGCTAAAGCAGGCCAGAGGATTACTTGGCCAAAAACGTGGTGAGACAACAACAACTATGGAAGGCAGTAATTATTGGAGATACACTTAAGATATTCAGCATTTCTATCCTGTCGCGCGTTAATCACTTGAAGGAAACCACGTAGTGAAACAATAACAAGTATGAAGATGAGGATAACAGTCCGTAAATAAATAAATAAATAAATAAATAAATATACATATATAAAAGTGAACATGTCTCTGTGTGTATCTGTGTGTCTGTGTGAGTACATTTCCCTACGCAATAACTTAGTTAATTTTAAGTCTACAGACTCCAAATTTGATATATAGGGTACTGAGATTTCGGAAAATCTTTGTAATCCGTTTTCGGACAGAAATTTGGCTATTAAGAGGTCAGAGTTCAACAATTTGACCTTTGAGAATTCTAACAACACCCTCCGCGACAAGTTTGGGTCTAAACACTTGAAATTTTAGATATAGGTTCCTTGGACATTGATTTAACTTAATAACTTGATTTGAGCCCCAAACAATAAATGTAAAGGGTTCATAATAGGGGTCAAAGGTTTAAAAATAAATCCACCTCTGCAGTCTCTACCAAATTACTCAGGCAATTTCTGGTCTAAACATATGAAATTTTACATAATGGGTATTCAGAGATAAGGCAAGCTTTTTAATCGGTTTACGTCGAAAATTTGAGCTACCAATATATAAATGTATGTATGTATGTATGTCTGCCTAAAACTTTCGACGGATTTTTTACAAGATCAGTATCGTTTTGAAGTTCGACCTTTCAGACGACAAATATCGAAAAATTGGCTAAAATCATTAATATCTTCACCATCAACTGGACACTTTTCTACAGGGGGCGCTTTTTTCGCCGATATTTTCGAAAGTCATCCTCTCCTTTCGATTGTCTATCCTTAAACTAAATCTAAGTCACTTGCGGTTTGGCGGTTGCCGTAACAGCAAAGACGGCAGTTTTTTTCCCCGTTCTTTTCCTCCTTTGCGATACGGGTTCGAGCAAGCCTTCCTACTACCACATTTTTTTTTTTTGCTCAACATACACCTCCAAACACTCAGGCAACGCCGGACTGAAATGCTAGTATATATATAAAAGTAAACGTTTCTCTGTGTCTGTCTGTCTGTCTGTGTGTGTACATTTCCCTACGAAATAACTCTGTCAATTTTCAGTCTACAGACTCCAAATTTGATATACAGTGAACTGAGATTTGGGAAAATCTATGTGATCGGTTTTTGGCCAGAAATTTTTCTGTTAAGGGGTCAAAGTTGAACAAGTTGACCTTTGAGAACTTTACAAAACTCCTCCGACAATTTTGTGTCTAAACATTAGAAATTTTAGATAGAGGGTCCTTGGACATGGATCTAACTTAATAAATATGATTTGAGCCCAAAACAATAAATGTTAATGGGTCATAATATAATAGTTTTTTTAAAAATTTACCTTTATTTTTATTTTATTTTATTTTTTATTTTTTGCTCAACATACACCTCCAAACACCCGGACAACGCCGGGCTGAAATGCTAGTAAATAAATATAGTAAAATCTTCGTTTGGATGAATAACGCGTACAGACATCTATCGGCAAGTTGAAATGCAAAATGTTCATTTCAATTTGTCGACATTTTATTTATTCCATTTTGACCCCAACAAGGCACAGTTGCCATTTGAAGTAGGTTTGAAGGTTTTGCAATAAAATTACAAAAATGTAACTTAAAAAAAAAAAAACTGATTACAAACAAGAATTAAAAGAGAAATGGAAAACCAACAAAAATAAAAAATAAAAATAAAAAAGTTATAAAAAGTTTGACGAAATCCCAAACCAGTTTCTAAAAGAAAAAAAGGGAGGAAGGAAAGGTAGGAAGGGGAGATAAAAAGACGGAAATAGGGGGGGGCAAAGGAAAATGGATAAAAGGGAGAGGAAATGGATATTTAAATTTAAAAGAAAAAAAAAAGATGAAGATTAAAAAAAAAAAAAAACTAATCGCAATCCATCCGGGGGAACTTGAATGGGAATAAAATGGTTTGGATTGGAAGCTTATTCGTACAACTATAAATTGTTTATGTAAACTTGAAGGACACAGAAAATTGTTGTTGTTGGGTAAAATTTCAAGCAAAAGGTTTTAGAAGATTAGAAAAGCAACAACAACAAAAAAAGAGTAACTTAAGTTTATTTGGAACGATACAGCGCATCCACTCTATTAATGCAGGATTTAAACCCAAGCATATGCTCTTTACTTCTGTGTTAAGCTCTCCGGTAAAAGGAAATAATTTTCACAGAAAAGCAATATGATGTACGAATGAAAATAAAATATCGTACATGAAAGATCACATAAATTGACCAAGTAGTTTCATTTTTATAAAGAAAAATATTTTAAGCGAGTTTGAGTTTTTCCAACGTCATCCTCCCAATGTTAAAAATATGTTTTCTAAAATTTTCGTTCGGAGTTATCTCCCTTGTAAAAAAATAATGAGACTGATTTTAAGACAGCGTTGCCAGATCGATTTTCTATAAAAGCGAAATTGTCTCAATGTGTGTATGTGTGTGTGTACATTTCCCTACCAAACTACTCTGTCAATTTTCAGTCTACAGACTCGAGATTTGACATAAGGGATATTGAGATTTGAGAAAATCGTTTTAATCGGTTTTCGGCCAGAAATTTGGCTGTCAAGAGGTCAAATTTCAACTATTTGCCCTTTGAAAACTGCCAAACTTCTCCGCCAATTTTGGATCTAAACACTTGAAATTTTAGATGTAGGTGACTTGGACATGGATCAAACTAATTTGATTAGAGTCCAAAACTATAAATCTTAAGGGGTCAAAATTGAGGTAAAAATTTTAAAAACAATTATCTCTGCAGTCTCTACCAAATTACTCAGCCAATTTTTGGTCTAAACATTTGAAATTTGACATTTTAGTGTTGTTTATTCAGACATAGGGTAAGAGTTTTAATCGTTTTTTTGGCCGAAAGTTTAGCTTCCAAGGAGTCAAAGTTAAAAAAAAAAGTTTCCTCTCCTTGTGTAGAGCACTGTCGTATATGTATCCCACCCACTGCTTAATTGCCTTTAATGCGAGGCTCACTGTTTGTTTGTAAATAAATGAGCAGCCGGAGTATTGTAAAAGCGGTGGGCGAGTGTCTATTTAAATGGGCATTTGATGAGGCTGTTTACGGGCACCGATCCAATGGGCCAAAGGTTAAAACTGCCAACTATCAACTCGATAGTTGTAGTTTCAATCTCTGGCTAGGAAAAAGTTCTGGTCTAGCCTCACTGATGAACTGTGATACAGCGAAATAGTACTATGTGTGTGTGTGTGTGTGTGTGTGTGTGTGTGTGTGTGTGTGTGTGTGTGTGTGTGTGAATTTGTATGTATGTGTGTGTGGAACCGTCTCTACTGAACTCCACTATCATTTGGTCTACATACTTAAAATGTGATGTATAGTGGATTCGGACCTATGAAATAAATTTGGTTTTTAGCCGGAAGAAAAATAGCTGCTAAGTGGTCAAAAGTGAAAAATTGGAACTTGGCAGGCGTAAGTTGACTAAAGTGCTTATTTACGTATGAAGAAATATGCATTTATACGCTTAAGTCGGTTAATTTGTAAAGTTTTAATAGGTATCTGAACTGAGCTCAGATGGTTACGAGTAACGCTGGATAGCTATATGGTTTCGTTTGGATTCTAGTTGATGTCAAGTTAGTGATATTTCTTTTACTTTTGGAAATCACTAGTATATATTGGGTACAATATAATAATCAATATATATATATATATATATATATATATATATATATATATACAGATATGACAGAAAAGAATAGACACTAAGATAAATATTTTTCCTAAAATGAATACATGCTTATTCATATTTACAGATAAGAATAGTGCTGAAATAACTATCTCATAAGATCGCATCTAACAACAGTTAAGCATGCCATGAATCAAAGGAGCATCAAACTATGGAAATTTCTGCGAGCACGAATCATTGGTTAACATGAAGGTCGTCTTAGTCAACGCACTTTCAATACTCCTTTCCATTGTTAATAGAGTGATCGTAAAATTCATAAGAAAGTATAAACGTCCACAAAACTTCATCCAGGTTGCCCCAAGCCCTCTGAAATTATTTTGCATCTTGTGAAAAGAAATGTTGAAGAAGATCCTCAGTGCAAAGCCTTCGGCATTGCAACACAAGCTGGTGTAAATCCCAGAACAACTGCCAATATCAAGCGCAGAAAAGATTGGGCTCGTGAGATGGTGGAGAGACCTATTATCTTTTGGATCAATGTCATTTTCTCTGATGAGTCACGATTTCCATTGTTTCACGACAGTGGAAGGGTATAGGTATGGAGGCTCATTCGGCAAAGTTTGACTTAAAAAAAAACGCAACTAACGTTAAATAAAAAAAGCTTTAAAATTGAAACGTGAAATAAAACACAAGTTTAAAATTGAAACGTGAAATAAAATACGAGCTTTAAAATTTAAACGTGAAATAAAATACGAGCTCTAAAATTGAAACGTGAAATAAAACACAAGCTTTAAAATTGAAACGTGAAATAAAATACGAGCTTTAAAATTTAAACGTGAAATAAAATACACGCTCTAAAATTTAAACGTGAAATAAAATACAAGCTTTAAAATTGAAACTTGAAATAAAATACAAGCTTTAAAATTTAAACGTGAAATAAAATACACGCTCTAAAATTTAAACGTGAAATAAAATACAAGCTTTAAAATTGAAACGTGAAGTAAAACATAAGCTTTAAAATTGAAACGTGAAATATAATACGAGCTTTAAGATTGTAACGTAAAATAAAACACAAGCTTTAAAATTTAACCGTGAAATAAAATACGAGCTTTAAAATTGCAACGTGAAATAAAACACAAGCCTAAAAATTGCAATGTGAAATAAAATACAAGTTTTAAAATTTAACGTGAAACAAAATACAAGTTTTAAAATGTTATTGTGAAATAAAAATCAAGTTCAACAATTGCAACGTGAATTAAGACACAAGCATTTCTATATACCTTATTTACAAATACGACACAAAAATAAGAATAAACAAAATAATTTGTTTTCGAATTCGTTATTTTTACAACGTTTTCGTTGATTAAAGCTCCGTTTTTTTTTCTGCATATTTTGTCGAACTCGAGAATCTACACGAAATTTTGAATTGAGATTTTTATCTAATATAATTAGAGTAGCATGATCTCTTTCTGTCAGCTACGACTGGTTCGGATCTTTAATTTTTCTGAATATTGCTCGCACTGAGGCATGAAACTTCAACCTCTAGAGGAGTGTAACTCACAACTGAATTTTAACAAGTACTTTATCTACTACGTCACGGGTTCTTGCTATTCTTGTGGATTAAATGAAGTGTCTTGTTCTAAATTCTGTGAAGATTCCTGAGTTCGACAGAAAAAAAACTCGGCAAAATCAACTGAAGATTGTTAGAAAGTTATATCACCTGAACTATTGCGAGAATTACACTAAAGGTGAGAACAGTAGTTCGAATAATTCAAATCATTCGAATTACGAATCCTCATCTAAAAATTCGAGAAGCATGACAAAAAAAAAAAGAAAAAGAAATGAGATAAAAACGAAAACAACAAAAATTGAAGTAAAAAAAGTTAATCACATTTAAAGAAGCGTAAAAAAAAAGCAAAAAAAAATGCTTTCTGATTTCTAAAAGAACGAATTACTGTTTATTTACCATTTTATCTGCTGCCAACAACGAACTTGATTGTGTCTTTCTTGGATTTTAAAAGAAGATACTGAACGGTTTGTAATGCCATTCTCGAATGACACGGGGGAGATCGTAGGTCGCCTTTGATAAAAATAGCAAAAGAAACAGGCTATCTTTTTGGGCCGCCTCCAGTCAATATTTTAGTTTTCTTTTTATTTGGGATTTTTTTTTTCACCCCCAGATTCATTAATTTCCCTTTCCTACATCCTTACATCCGGCCTTCTTTAAAATGCACTTCCTGTTCTGCGTACATAGCAACATAACCCTCGGGAATGCCACAACCACGGATGTCAGTGTTAAATATCACTTGCTATGAATAAACTTTTAATCTTAGTGCAGTTAATGTATTTTAAAAATTATTTCAAAGAAACTCTTGTTAGTACAAATAAGAAATCTTTTAATTTTTCATTTGTGCTTGTGTAACAATATTACGACGTTGGTGTGCAACAATATTACGACGTTGGTGTGCAACAATATTAGGACGTTGGTGTGTAATAATATTACGACATTGGTGTGTAATAATATTACGACGTTGGTGTACAACAATATTACGACGTTGGTGTGTAATAATATTACGACGTTGGTGTGTAATAATATTACGACGTTGGTGTGCAACAATATTACGACGTTGGTGTGTAACAATATTACGACGTTGGTGTGTAATAATATTACGACGTTGGTGTGCAACAATATTACGACGTTGGTGTGCAACAATATTAGGACGTTGGTGTGTAACAATATTACGACATTGGTGTGTAATAATATTACGACGTTGGTGTACAACAATATTACGACGTTGGTGTGTAACAATATTACGACGTTGGTGTGTAATAATATTACGACATTGGTGTGTAATAATATTACGACGTTGGTGTGCAACAATATTACGACGTTGGTGTGCAACAATATTACGACATTGGTGTGTAATAATATTACGACGTTGGTGTGTAACAATATTACGACGTTGGTGTGCAACAATATTACGACGTTGGTGTGTAACAATATTACGACGTTGGTGTGTAACAATATTACGACGTTGGTGTGTAACAATATTACGACGTTGGTGTGCAACAATATTACGACGTTGGTGTGCAACAATATTACGACGTTGGTGTGTAACAATATTACGACGTTGGTGTGTAACAATATTACGACGTTGGTGTGTAACAATATTACGACGTTGGTGTGTAACAATATTACGACGTTGGTGTGTAAAGATAGGGTTAGTATGGTAAGTGTAAAAATTAGTTACAGTGGAATTTTTCAAATAAGTCATAAATTTCCTTGGAAGTCCAAGGCGCCACTACGTGTCTCGGTAGTGATGTCCCAGAGACAGTACGCCGCTATTTTGACATGGCTAATAAGCAGAGAAGTCGTTTCTATTTCGACTGAACTGGGTGAGAGAGGGAAAGAGAGAGAGAGAGAGAGAGAGAGAGAGAGAGATGTTAGATTTAGATAGCCGCTGCTTCCCCCCTGAGGAAGGAGTTGGATGTTTTATGCGTATACATGTATGCTCTAAAGAAAGAATAAAATCAAGTCTGTAAACATTTAAGAGTTAGAGAAACAATGAACAAACATGACAGTAAGAACCGGGGTTAATTCACCTTCACCTGTTTCTTCGAAAGATGGCACCACACAAGGTTGCATTTCATATAACACTTATTCAGACACCGTCAACATTTTTGAGATTACAACGTTTTAACTTCACATTTTGGATCTTGACTTCACTGGCTTTAACGATATCTTCCCTCTGACTTTTTCGACTGGCTTCTTTGACTGCATTTCTCGACTCTCTTTCAACTACCCTCTGTGTATATATTAAACTATTTCTTTGTGATTACGTCATTTGCACGTTCACAAAGAATCTAATCAGCCAACATCTATATTGCGTATCCAGGTATTATTATTGTTAACGCACATTCCTTTTTCTGAAAATATATTTGTTTTTATTCATCTAAAATTCCTTCTTGTTATTGTTTTTAGAATCTAGTCAAGTTATAATTTGATTACATTCTATAAACAATAACAATAATAATAATTCTGATTTGGTTTATGAACGTCTCTCTGGAAAAGGATGGAATTCATTTCCAGAGGATTTCCCTTAATCCCGGTTTCAAGCCAGCAGCTTTAAAGATCAAGAGGTTTCCTAAGGATGTTGGTGGTACCTATAATTGCAGAGGTTTGAAAGCCGCCTAAAACATCCGAGATTTGTAGTTTTTTCAATTGTCCTCCTCAGACGATTTGATACTACCCCTAGTGTACCAACTAAGACCGGGATTATTTGTGTTTGAACCCCGTGTATACGCCTTATCTCCAAAGCCAATTGCGCATAACTGCTCCACTTCTCATCCCCACTCTTCTCTCACATTCCTGTCTCAGGGTACTGAGAAGTCTACAATCTGCCAGTTTTTTTAGGTCTTGTCAATGACGACCAAATCCGGACGATTATGTTCCAATTGCTTGGTCGTTATGACACTTTTGTCCCACCATACCTCTACCTTGCCATCTTCACTTGTTCTCACTTCATCAGGCACCTCCTCAAACCATTTTCCTGCACACTTCACCCCAACCCTCTTACACACCTCCCAATATATCCGGAGTCCCATGTGATTGTGTCTTGTGCGGTACTCTCTCTGTGCCAGTCCACTTCACCCTGCTGCAAGGTGCGCAATTGACTCTGAGGTCTTACCACAAATCCGGCATTCTGCAGCAACTTCCCTCCTAGAACCACTTTTTTGAACAGTCGTGTTCCTAATGCCTGCTCTTGTGCTGCAAAAAAAAAGCTTCAGTACTCTTAGCCAGATACTCAGCTCTAAGCCATTGCAATGATTTTTCATCAGCCACTTCTGCTATATCCTGGAAGAACCTTCCGTGCATTTTCTTCCTAAGCAGTTTCTCTGCCCTTTCTCTATCCATACGTTTCACATAATCAGCCTTGGTCTCACATACCTCAACTTCATTGGCCACAACCTTAAGCATCCATTCCTCACTTCTAACCACATGCTCCTTCAACGACATCTCCTCGGTTCTAACACAATCTTTTACACTTTTCAATCCTCTCCCACCATCTTTCCTCTTTTGATACAGCCTTGCTACGCTACTTCGAATGTGAAATGTATCAAACATTGCTAAAACTTTTCTTGTTTTGATATCCATCGCATGCAAATCCTTGTGAGATCATTCTAAAATTCCCGCACTGTATCTCAAAACACTGACTGCCCATGCATTTACTGCTTTCATTAGGTTTCCTCCATACAGTTTCGACTTTTCAATTAGTTTCACTCTTCTAAGATACTCCTTCCTGACTTTCTGCTTCATTTCTCTGTTCATGATGCCTACACCCTCCAACACTCCCAAATACTTATATCCTGTATCTTCTATTTCTTTCATGATTTCTCCATTTGGCAGCACTATTCCATTCGGATGAACATTTACTCCTCTTTTCATCACCAGCACCGCACATTTACTAATCCCAAACTCCATCCCAATGTCTTCTGAGTATGTCCCCACAAGTTCTACCAGTCTCTCCATATCCTTTTCATTTCTACCGAATATTTTCAAATCATCCATAAACAGTACATGGCTAAGACGTCTGTCACCAGATCCAAAGTTATACCTCAGTTTTTCTCTCTTCAATAGGATGCTCAGTGGCATCATTTAGTTGCTCTTTAGTACCTCTCGAGCCTTTCCGACACCCCTTTTGTTCGTCAGGAAAAACACCATTACTCTCTAGATGTTCATAAATTTTCTCCGCAAATATTCCAGTCAACAGTTTCCACATCAATAGCAGACGTGTAATTGGTCTATAAGTATTGGCATCTGTTCCTTTTGCAGGATCTTTCCTAATCATTATTGTTCTTCCCTTCACAAGCCAATCAAGGACATCTCCCTACTCTACAACCCTTTGCAGAGCAGCAGCTATAGGTGGATAAAGGCATGGGAACTGTGTAAACCAAAAGCCCATCATCCATCTGGACCAGGTGCCTTCCTGTTTGTCATCCTTCGTATGCCAGCCTTACCGTCATCAATGGTTATCTCAACGTCCTTCATCTGCTGCATTTCTGATAGCCTTTAACCTCTCCCAACTAGCTAGCCTTCTCATTATATCGTCCTTCGACAGACCAAATCCCACTCCAGAACTTCCTTGCATCTTTTGCATTTGGAATATTGTTATTTCCCGCCTGTTTACTACCATTTAATTCTTTATACAGCTGAGACTGATTGTTCCGGAAAAGTTTGTTCTGCCAAAATGCAACACTTTTTCCAACAAAGTTCCTAATTTTCATGCCACCAGTGTGGACCTTCTCTTTCAACATTGTTAGAACGTTCATCGTTCATCGTTCCTTTTTCCAGCAATCTATACCTCCTTTCAAGGTCGTCCTTGGCTTTCTGTCCTAGTTTAACTCCTTTTCTTATTTCTTCGATTCTACCAATGTCTTTCCGCCACCGTTTAATACTTTCTTCAAGCCGCCTCTGCCAGTGTGGCCTTCTATCCTTCATTTCTCCCTTTTTCTTCTGTAATAAGCCAAGACGATTCATAATAACGTATGCCGCTGCATACAGAAGCCTGTTAAGTTCCGTAATCGATATGTTCTTCTTATGATGTTGTGAATTACTCCTTGAATTATTTTTACCTCGTTTTTCACCTTCCGCCTATCACTACTCTTCATACTTGGAATCTCTATGATATCGTCTCTAAGAAGAACCTCTCTTAATTTCTGAGGTACTTCTTTTTCTACAGAAGTCAAAGTTCGAACTTCATCACCACTTCTCCATACATCTGCTCCTTTCACTGGCTCCATTGTCTCAGAGTCAATGATCTTATCTGTCTTAGATCCTTCAAACTCTTTCTCATTACTTCCCCTAACCATAGGATTCCATACCTCCTCAGTTGTCCGCCTCTCATCATCGTTTACATTTCCCTTCTGCACTTCCACTCTCTCAGTTCTTTCATCAGAGTTAGTTTCATCAATTTTACTTTCGTTATTCATTTTATTCCTAACCATCCATTCCATCTCTTCTCTTGCAATCACTGAAAGTAGGTTGTTATTTTTAATTTGTTTTAACAAAAAAAAAAAAATAATAATAATAATAATAATAATAATAATGATGATGATGATGATGATGATGATGATGATAATAATAATAATAATAATAATAATAACTATGGTCCTTCTGCAATATAGCACCCATATGAAAAACAAATAAACTCTAAGTCGTAACGTACGGAAAAGTTAGCACAACTGAAAATCACATAAAATAATCGAGGAGTTTCATTTTTAAATAAGAAATACAGTAATCGACACAAGAAAAACATACTAATACAGTATAGTACCCATATGAAAAACAAAGGAAATCTTACCTTTGACGTTCATAAAAGTGATTAAAACTGAAAATCACGTAAAATCACCGAGTAGTATGACTTTTAATATTAACTAATGTGTTTCTACAGTATAGTACCTATATGAAAAACAAACAAACCCTTAACTTGACGTACGGAAAAGTTAGCACAACTGAAAATTATGTAAAATAATCGAGTAGTTTCATTTTTAAATAAGAAATAAGGTACTTGTACAGTAATCTACCTAAAAATAACGTAGTAACTTTAACGTGCGTATGTTACGGTTTCTAGATTATAAATTATTCGATCGAGAGATCCTATTTATCAAAAATTGATATAATATATACATACACAAATTGATATAATATATACATACACAAATTGATATTATATATACATACACAAATTGATATAATATATACATACACAAATTGATATAATATATACATACACAAATTGATATAATATATACATACACAAATTGATATAATATATACATACACAAAGTTCATGTCCGTAATTATCACCTTCTATACTCCTTTTGAATAAATAGGATCTCCCGATCACTTAAGACGCAATAAAAAAAAATGATGTCGCATTTGGGCCGTGTTTTTTCTCTTTTAATTCTATTTATTTTCTTGGTGAAATCTTATTTTCTTGTATTAAGGGCCTCCTTGAGACGATTTCTCATTGAATTTATCAGGGAAATATCACACACACACACACACACACACACACACACACACACACACACACACACACATATATATATATATATATATATATATATATATATATATATATATATATATATATATATAACGATATTGGAGATAAACCGTAATAACCAAACATATTCTGATGACCAGATTACTTAGATAAATACTTTTACAGTTTAACAAAACACTAATCTCGTCGGGTTTCCATTCACGCTCAATGTCAACAGACTGCTTAACAGCAATATATTACATATTAAATATGCCGCTGTGGAAGTTCCACAGGTCTTGCTAGTAAAACATAATTACACAAGCAGCTGTACTCGGGTTAGCCTTATCGTCTGGGCCGAACTGTTTTAGTCAGCCATTTTCTTTAGAGAATTACCGACAATTATGTTGGCGTTGTTTAAAGGGCCCCGTTTGACACGTTTCTCGAACAGTTTCTTTACACGACGAACGGCATAGTAATTAGACAAGAATGTTACCGACATTTTTGTCACGCTGTTGTTTACCTGGCCAGGAATTGCTGATTTATTTGGAGAAAAATAAGCAAACCAAATTTGCTATCGATGAGGAAGCATTTGAAATGTTGACGAATAACGGCCTTTTGTAATCGAAAGATCGACTGCCAGTATAAGAAGAAAAACGTATGATATTTCTTTTCGAAATCAAAATGTTCAATGAAATGGCTGAAAGCTTAGAGGAATGCTTCCCAACCATCGTGCCGTGGCACATTGGTGCGCTGCGAAATGTTTACTAGTTTGCCGCGAATAGATTATAAGTGATAGTTACAAGTTGTTTTAGGCGGAATACAGTTTTCATATTATTTATAAATTTTAATCACGCAGGGTTAGCGTTAGGATTGGGTAGATACATGTTTGTAGTTTGATTTATTATATTTTCTATGTTTTTCCTGTTTATCATTATAATTTTCTCGTCGTGGTTTAACGTTTTACGATCGGCCGTTACCGGTTATTCGCGTCAGTGGCCGAGAATATCCGAGAAACTTCTGGAAATCGCGGGCCGATAAATGCAGAAGTACCAATACCCAAAAAGAAGAAATTAAATGTATAATAACTCGTTTGCTTTAATTGTTTGATATTTTGAATTAAATATTGTTAAGCATTTTCAAATATTCATTTTGATATTCATATTTTTTTTTTGATAGGTGCATAAAATTAAAGAGCTCCATATTGTATCGCCATGTAAAAAAAAGGTTGAGAATCTCTGCCTTACTTAATGATTTCCAGTCTGTAGTGGAATGGTAACATTAATTAGTGGAATGGTAACATTAATTAGTGGAATGGTAACATTAATTAGTGGAATGGTGACATTAATTAGTGGAATGGTAACATTAATTAGTGGAATGGTGACATTAATTAGTGGAATGGTAACATTAATTAGTGGAATTGTAAGTGTAATTAGTGGAATGGTGACATTAATTAGTGGAATGGTAACATTAATTAGTGGAATGGTAACAGTAATTAGTGGAATTGTAACATTAATTAGTGGAATGGTAACATTAATTAGTGGAATGGTAACATTAATTAGTGGAATGGTAACATTAATTAGTGGAATTGTAAGTGTAATTAGTGGAATGGTGACATTAATTAGTGGAATGGTAACATTAATTAGTGGAATGGTAACAGTAATTAGTGGAATGGTAACAGTAATTAGTGGAATGGTAACATTAATTAGTGGAATGATGACATTAATTAGTGGAATGGTAACATTAATTAGTGGAATGGTAACATTAATTAGTGGAATGGTAACAGTAATTAGTGGAATGGTGACATTAATTAGTGGAATAATGACATTAATTAGTGGAATTGTGACATTAATTAGTGGAATGGTAGCATTAATTAGTGGAATTCTAACATTACTTAGTGGAATTGTAACATTAATTCGTGGAATGGTAACATTAATTAGTGGAATGATGACATTAATTAGTGGAATGGTGACATTAATTAGTGGAATGGTAACATTAATTAGTGGAATGGTGACATTAATTAGTGGAATTGTAACAGTAATTAGTGTAATGGTGACATTAATTAGTGGAATGGTGACATTAATTAGTGGAATGGTAACATTAATTAGTGGAATGATGACATTAATTAGTGGAATGGTGACATTAATTAGTGGAATGGTGACATTAATTAGTGGAATGGTGACATTAATTAGTGGAATGGAAACATTAATTAGTGGAATGGTGACATTAATTAGTGGAATGGTAACATTAATTAGTGGAATGGTGACATTAATTAGTGGAATGGTGACATTGATTAGTGGAATGGAAACATTAATTAGTGGAATGGTGACATTAATTAGTGGAATGGTAACATTAATTAGTGGAATGGTGACATTAATTAGTGGAATGATAACATTAATTAGTGGAATGGTGACATTAATTAGTGGAATGGTAACATTAATTAGTGGAATGGTGACATTAATTAGTGGAATGGTAACATTAATTAGTGGAATTGTAAGTGTAATTAGTGGAATGGTGACATTAATTAGTGGAATGGTAACATTAATTAGTGGAATGGTAACAGTAATTAGTGGAATTGTAACATTAATTAGTGGAATGGTAACATTAATTAGTGGAATGATGACATTAATTAGTGGAATGGTAACATTAATTAGTGAAATGGTAACATTAATTAGTGGAATTGTAAGTGTAATTAGTGGAATAGGGACATTAATTAGTGGAATGGTGACATTAATTAGTGGAATGGTAACATTAATTAGTGGAATGATGACATTAATTAGTGGAATGGTGACATTAATTAGTGGAATGGTGACATTAATTAGTGGAATGGTGACATTAATTAGTGGAATGGAAACATTAATTAGTGGAATGGTGACATTAATTAGTGGAATGGTAACATTAATTAGTGGAATGGTGACATTAATTAGTGGAATGGTGACATTGATTAGTGGAATGGAAACATTAATTAGTGGAATGGTGACATTAATTAGTGGAATGGTAACATTAATTAGTGGAATGGTGACATTAATTAGTGGAATGATAACATTAATTAGTGGAATGGTGACATTAATTAGTGGAATGGTAACATTAATTAGTGGAATGGTGACATTAATTAGTGGAATGGTAACATTAATTAGTGGAATTGTAAGTGTAATTAGTGGAATGGTGACATTAATTAGTGGAATGGTAACATTAATTAGTGGAATGGTAACAGTAATTAGTGGAATTGTAACATTAATTAGTGGAATGGTAACATTAATTAGTGGAATGATGACATTAATTAGTGGAATGGTAACATTAATTAGTGAAATGGTAACATTAATTAGTGGAATTGTAAGTGTAATTAGTGGAATAGGGACATTAATTAGTGGAATGGTGACATTAATTAGTGGAATGATGACATTAATTAGTGGAATGGTAACATTAATAAGTCGAATTGTAACATTAATTAGTGGAATAGTGACATTAATTAGTGGAATGGTAACATAAATTAGTGGAATGGCAACATTAATTAGTGGAATTGTAACATTAATTAGTGGAATGGTGACATTAATTAGTGGAATGGTAACATTAATTAGTGGAATGGTAACATTAATTAGTGGAATGATGACATTAATTAGTGGAATGGTAACATAAATTAGTGGAATGGCAACATTCATTAGTGGAATTGTAACATTAATTAGTGGAATGGTGACATTAATTAGTGGAATGGTAACATTATTAGTGGAATGGTGACATTAATTAGTGGAATGATGACATTAATTAGTGGAATGGTGACATTAATTAGTGGAATGGTAACATTAATTAGTGGAAAGGTGACATTAATTTGTGGAAAGGTAACATTTATTAGTGGAATTGTAACATTAATTAGTGGAATTGTAACATTAATTAGTGGAATGGTAACATTAATTAATTGAATGGTGACATTAATTAGTGGAATTGTAACATTACTTAGTGGAATGGTGACATTAATTAGTGGAATGGTAACATTAATTAGTGGAATGGTGACATTAATTAAGTGAATGGTAACATTAATTAGTGTAACATTACTTAGTAGAATGGTGGCATTAATTCGTGGAATGGTAACACTAATTAGTGGTATGGTGAAATTAATTAGGTGAATTGAAACATTAATTAGTGGAATGGTGACATTAATTAGTGGAATGGTAACATTAATTAGTTGAATGGTAGCATTAATTAGTGGAATGGTAACATTTATTAGTGGGGTTGATACATTTATTAATGGAATGGTAACATTAATTAGTGGAATTGTAACATTAATTAGCGTAACGGTAACATTAATTAGTGGAATGGTAACATTAATTAGTGGAATGGTGACATTAATTAGTGGAATGATAACATTAATTAGTGGAATGGTGACATAAATTAGTGGAATGGTAACATTAATTAGTGGAATGGTAGCATTAATTAGTGGAATGGTGACATTAATTAGTGGAATAATGACATTAATTAGTGGAATTGTGACATTAATTAGTGGAATGGTAGCATTAATTAGTGGAATTCTAACATTACTTAGTGGAATTGTAACATTAATTCGTGGAATGGTGGCATTTATTAGTGGAATAATGACATTAATTAGTGGAATTGTGACATTAATTAGTGGAATGGTAGCATTAATTAGTGGAATTCTAACATTACTTAGTGGAATTGTAACATTAATTCGTGGAATGGTGACATTAATTAGTGGAATAATGACATTAATTAGTGGAATTGTGATATTAATTAGTGGAATGGTAGCATTAATTAGTGGAATTCTAACATTACTTAGTGGAATTGTAACATTAATTCGTGGAATGGTGGCATTTATTAGTGGAATAATGACATTAATTAGTGGAATTGTGACATTAATTAGTGGAATGGTAGAATTAATTAGTGGAATTCTAACATTACTTAGTGGAATTGTAACATTAATTCGTGGAATGGTGACATTAATTAGTGGAATAATGACATTAATTAGTGGAATTGTGACATTAATTAGTGGAATGGTGACTTTAATTAGTGGAATAATGACATTTATTAGTGGAATGATGACATTAATTAGTGGAATGGTAACATTTATTAGTGGGGTTGATACATTAATTAATGGAATGGTAACATTAATTAGTGGAATTGTAACATTAATTAGTGTAATGGTAACATTAATTAGTGGAATGGTAACATTAATTAGTGGAATGGTAACATTAATTAGTGGAATAATGACATTAATTAGTGGAATTGTGACATTAATTAGTGGAATGGTAGCATTAATTAGTGGAATTCTAACATTACTTAGTGGAATTGTAACAGTAATTCGTGGAATGGTGACATTAATTAGTGGAATAATGACATTAATTAGTGGAATTGTGACATTAATTAGTGGAATGGTAGCATTAATTAGTGGAATTCTAACATTACTTAGTGGAATTGTAACATTAATTCGTGGAATGGTGACATTAATTAGTGGAATAATGACATTAATTAGTGGAATTGTGACATTAATTAGTGGAATGGTAGCATTAATTAGTGGAATTCTAACATTACTTAGTGGAATTGTAACAGTAATTCGTGGAATGGTGACATTAATTAGTGGAATAATGACATTAATTAGTGGAATTGTGACATTAATTAGTGGAATGGTAGCATTAATTAGTGGAATTCTAACATTACTTAGTGGAATTGTAACATTAATTCGTGGAATGGTGACATTAATTAGTGGAATAATGACATTAATTAGTGGAATTCTAACATTACTTAGTGGAATTGTAACATTAATTCGTGGAATGGTGACATTAATTAGTGGAATAATGACATTAATTAGTGGAATTGTGACATTAATTTATGGAATGGTAGCATTAATTAGTGGAATTCTTACATTACTTAGTGGAATTGTAACATTAATTCGTGGAATGGTGACATTAATTAGTGGAATAATGACATTAATTAGTGGAATTCTAACATTACTTAGTGGAATTGTAACATTAATTCGTGGAATGGTGACATTAATTAGTGGAATAATGACATTAATTAGTGGAATTGTGACATTAATTTATGGAATGGTAGCATTAATTAGTGGAATTCTAACATTACTTAGTGGAATTGTAACATTAATTCGTGGAATGGTGACATTAATTAGTGGAATAATGACATTAATTAGTGGAATTGTGACATTAATTAGTGGAATGGTAGCATTAATTAGTGGAATTCTAACATTACTTAGTGGAATTGTAACATTAATTCGTGGAATGGTGACATTAATTAGTGGAATTCTAACATTACTTAGTGGAATTGTAACATTAATTAGTGGAATGGTAGCATTAATTAGTGGAATTCTAACATTACTTAGTGGAATTGTAACATTAATTCGTGGAATGGTGACATTAATTAGTGGAATAATGACATTAATTAGTGGAATTCTAACATTACTTAGTGGAATTGTAACATTAATTCGTGGAATGGTGACATTTATTAGTGGAATAATGACATTAATTAGTGGAATTGTGACATTAATTTATGGAATGGTAGCATTAATTAGTGGAATTCTAACATTACTTAGTGGAATTGTAACATTAATTCGTGGAATGGTGACATTAATTAGTGGAATAATGACATTAATTAGTGGAATTCTAACATTACTTAGTGGAATTGTAACATTAATGTTTGTCGTGTGTCGGGGGTATTTTCGTTGAGGGGGCACAAAGGTTTGTAGTTCAAGGTATCCACCATTAAAATAAGAGTAAAAATCCCGACAAAGTCATGTTTTAAGATTCGATATTTTAAAACTACTCACATCTGCAAGTATCCTGTATCTCTACAAAGCCACCATTCGACCATGCATGGAGTATTGTTGTAACACCTGGGTTAGTGCATCAACCACAGGTACCTCCTTCTTAGACAGGGCTCAAAATAGAGTCTACAATCTAATAAGTCCCGCGTTGTCAATTCTTTTCCTATCCTCGTAATGTTTAATCTCTGTGCCTGTTTTACACATATTTTTACGGAATCTGTTTTAACGAATTTGTAGCACTTGTGTCTCCTCGACGTACATACCCCAAACTAACCCGACAGTTGGCAAAATCTCACCCCTTCACTGTAGAGGTTTCTAGATATCAAAAAGATGTCTACTTTGATAGTTTCTTCCCTCAGACAGCTAGACTTTGGAATTTCCTCCGTCTTCTTGCTTCCCTGACTCTACTAATATGCAAAAATTCCAGTGTAATACGAACAGACATCTTGCTGCTCAACTCCCTACATAGTGTCCCTGCAGATATAATCCCAAATAGTAGGCCTTTATATTCGAGTGGGAATATATATATATATATATATATATATATATATATATATATATATATATATTTCTCACCCCAGACAAGACACATTGCCACTTTGATGTAGGGAGCTACTATCAGGAACCTAAGTTGCAGGGGTACTATATAGGGAATTTCGCAGCAAGATGTCTGTTCACATTACACTTGAACTTCTGCATGTCAGTACAGTTGGGGAAGGAGGAAACCGAAAGAGAATTCCAAAGTCTAGCAGTTCTGGGAAAAAGCTATAAGAGTAGAAGGCCTTCCTACATCTAGAGATTTCTACTGTGTAGGGGTGGAATTTTGTTGTTTGTCGTGTGTCGGGGGTATTTTCGTTGAGGGGGCACAAAGGTTTGTAGTTCAAGGTATCCACCATTAAAATAAGAGTAAAAATCCCGACAAAGTCATGTTTTAAGATTTGATATTTTAAATTCTTTTTGGATACATTTTTGATATTTTAAGTTTTATGGAAATCCTAAACGACACGTAACCCATATGGTTCCTTTTGCAGGATCTTTCCTAATCAGTATTGTTCTTCCCTTCACAAGCCAATCAAGGACATCTCCCTACTCTACAACCCTTTGCAGAGCAGCAGCTATAGGTGGATAAAGGCATGGGAACTGTGTAAACCAAAAGCCCATCATCCATCTGGACCAGGTGCCTTCCTGTTTGTCATCCTTCGTATGCCAGCCTTACCGTCACCAATGGTTATCTCAACGTCCTTCATCTGCTGCATTTCTGATAGCCTTTAACCTCTCCCAACTAGCTAGCCTTCTCATTATATCGTCCTTCGACAGACCAAATCCCACTCCAGAACTTCCTTGCATCTTTTGCATTTGGAATATTGTTATTTCCCGCCTGTTTACTACCATTTAATTCTTTATACAGCTGAGACTGATTGTTCCGGAAAAGGTTGTTCTGCCAAAATGCAACACTTTTTCCAACAAAGTTCCTAATTTTCATGCCACCAGTGTGGACCTTCTCTTTCAACATTGTTAGAACGTTCATCGTTCATCGTTCCTTTTTCCAGCAATCTATACCTCCTTTCAAGGTCGTCCTTGGCTTTCTGTCCTAGTTTAACTCCTTTTCTTATTTCTTCGATTCTACCAATGTCTTTCCGCCACCGTTTAATACTTTCTTCAAGCCGCCTCTGCCAGTGTGGCCTTCTATCCTTCATTTCTCCCTTTTTCTTCTGTAATAAGCCAAGACGATTCACAATAACGTATGCCGCTGCATACAGAAGCCTGTTAAGTTCCGTAATCGATATGTTCTTCTTATGATGTTGTGAATTACTCCTTGAATTATTTTTACCTCGTTTTTCACCTTCCGCCTATCACTACTCTTCATACTTGGAATCTCTATGATATCGTCTCTAAGAAGAACCTCTCTTAATTTCTGAGGTACTTCTTTTTCTACAGAAGTCAAAGTTCGAACTTCATCACCACTTCTCCATACATCTGCTCCTTTCACTGGCTCCATTGTCTCAGAGTCAATGATCTTATCTGTCTTAGATCCTTCAAACTCTTTCTCATTACTTCCCCTAACCATAGGATTCCATACCTCCTCAGTTGTCCGCCTCTCATCATCGTTTACATTTCCCTTCTGCACTTCCACTCTCTCAGTTCTTTCATCAGAGTTAGTTTCATCAATTTTACTTTCGTTATTCATTTTATTCCTAACCATCCATTCCATCTCTTCTCTTGCAATCACTGAAAGTAGGTTGTTATTTTTAATTTGTTTTAACAAAAAAAAAAAAATAATAATAATAATAATAATGATGATGATGATGATGATGATGATGATGATGATGATAATAATAATAATAATAATAATAATAATAATAACTATGGTCCTTCTGCAATATAGCACCCATATGAAAAACAAATAAACTCTAAGTCGTAACGTACGGAAAAGTTAGCACAACTGAAAATCACATAAAATAATCGAGGAGTTTCATTTTTAAATAAGAAATACAGTAATCGACACAAGAAAAACATACTAATACAGTATAGTACCCATATGAAAAACAAAGGAAATCTTACCTTTGACGTTCATAAAAGTGATTAAAACTGAAAATCACGTAAAATCACCGAGTAGTATGACTTTTAATATTAACTAATGTGTTTCTACAGTATAGTACCTATATGAAAAACAAACAAACCCTTAACTTAACGTACGGAAAAGTTAGCACAACTGAAAATTATGTAAAATAATCGAGTAGTTTCATTTTTAAATAAGAAATAAGGTACTTGTACAGTAATCTACCTAAAAATAACGTAGTAACTTTAACGTGCGTATGTTACGGTTTCTAGATTATAAATTATTCGATCGAGAGATCGTATTTATCAAAAATTGATATAATATATACATACACAAATTGATATAATATATACATACACAAATTGATATTATATATACATACACAAATTGATATAATATATACATACACAAATTGATATAATATATACATACACAAATTGATATAATATATACATACACAAATTGATATAATATATACATACACAAAGTTCATGTCCGTAATTATCACCTTCTATACTCCTTTTGAATAAATAGGATCTCCCGATCACTTAAGACGCAATAAAAAAAAATGATGTCGCATTTGGGCCGTGTTTTTTCTCTTTTAATTCTATTTATTTTCTTGGTGAAATCTTATTTTCTTGTATTAAGGGCCTCCTTGAGACGATTTCTCATTGAATTTATCAGGGAAATATCACACACACACACACACACACACACACACACACACACACACACACACACACATATATATATATATATATATATATATATATATATATATATATATATATATATATATAACGATATTGGAGATAAACCGTAATAACCAAACATATTCTGATGACCAGATTACTTAGATAAATACTTTTACAGTTTAACAAAACACTAATCTCGTCGGGTTTCCATTCACGCTCAATGTCAACAGACTGCTTAACAGCAATATATTACATATTAAATATGCCGCTGTGGAAGTTCCACAGGTCTTGCTAGTAAAACATAATTACACAAGCAGCTGTACTCGGGTTAGCCTTATCGTCTGGGCCGAACTGTTTTAGTCAGCCATTTTCTTTAGAGAATTACCGACAATTATGTTGGCGTTGTTTAAAGGGCCCCGTTTGACACGTTTCTCGAACAGTTTCTTTACACGACGAACGGCATAGTAATTAGACAAGAATGTTACCGACATTTTTGTCACGCTGTTGTTTACCTGGCCAGGAATTGCTGATTTATTTGGAGAAAAATAAGCAAACCAAATTTGCTATCGATGAGGAAGCATTTTAAATGTTGACGAATAACGGCCTTTTGTAATCGAAAGATCGACTGGCAGTATAAGAAGAAAAACGTATGACATTTCTTTTCGAAATCAAAATGTTCAATGAAATGGCTGAAAGCTTAGAGGAATGCTTCCCAACCATCGTGCCGTGGCACATTGGTGCGCTGCGAAATGTTTACTAGTTTGCCGTGAATAGATTATAAGTGATAGTTACAAGTTGTTTTAGGCGGAATACAGTTTTCATAAATTTATAAATTTTAATCACGCAGGTTAGGGTTAGCGTTAGGATTGGGTAGATACATGTTTGTAGTTTGATTTATTATATTTTCTATGTTTTTCCTGTTTATCATTATAATTTTCTCGTCGTGGTTTAACGTTTTGCGATCGGCCGTTTCCGGTTATTCGCGTCAGTGGCCGAGAATATCCGAGAAACTTCTGGAAATCGCGGGTCGATAAATGCAGAAGTACCAATACCCAAAAAGAAGAAATTAAATGTTTAATAACTCGTTTGCTTTAATTGTTTGATATTTTGAATTAAATATTGTTAAGCATTTTCAAATATTCATTTTGATATTCATTTTTTTTTTTTGATAGGTGCATAAAATTAAAGAGCTCCATATTGTATCGCCATGTAAAAAAAAGGTTAGGAATCTCTGCCTTACTCAATGACTTCCAGTCTGTAGTGGAATGGTGACATTAATTAGTGGAATGGTGACATTAATTAGTGGAATTGTAACATTAATTAGTGGAATTTTAACATTAATTAGTGGAATGGTGACATTAATTAGTGGAATTGTAACATTAATTAGTGGAATTTTAACATTAATTAGTGGAATTGTAACATTAATTAGTGGAATGGTGACATTAATTAGTGGAATTGTAACATTAATTAGTGGAATGGTAACATTAATTAGTTGAATGGTAACATTAATTAGTAGAATTGTAACATTAATTAGTGGAATGGTAACATTAATTAGTTGAATGGTAACATTAATTAGTGGAATTGTAACATTAATTAGTGGAATTTTAACATTAATTAGTGGAATGGTAACATTAATTAGTGGAATGGTAACATTAATTAGTGGAATTGTAACATTAATTAGTGGAATGGTAACATTAATTAGTGGAATTGTAACATTAATTAGTGGAATGGTAACATTAATTAGTGGAATTGTAACATTAATTAGTGGAATGGTAACATTAATTAGTTGAATGGTAACATTAATTAGTAGAATTGTAACATTAATTAGTGGAATGGTAACATTAATTAGTTGAATGGTAACATTAATTAGTGGAATTGTAACATTAATTAGTGGAATTTTAACATTAATTAGTGGAATGGTAACATTAATTAGTGGAATGGTAACATTAATTAGTGGAATTGTAACATTAATTAGTGGAATTTTAACATTAATTAGTGGAATGGGAACATTAATTAGTGGAATGGTGGCATTAATTCGTGGAATGGTGACACTAATTAGTGGAATTTTAACATTAATTAGTGGAATGGTAACATTTATTAGTTGAATGGTAACATTAATTAGTGGAATGGTAACATTAATTAGTGGAATGGTAACATTAATTAGTGGAATGGTAACATTAATTAGTTGAATGGTAACATTAATTAGTGGAATGGTAACATTTATTAGTGGGATTGTAACATTAATTAATGGAATGTTAACATTAATTATGGAATGGTTACATTAATTAGTTGAATGGTAACATTTATTAGTGGGATTGTAACATTAATTAATGGAATGTTAACATTAATTCGTGGAATGGTTACATTAATTAGTTGAATGGTAACATTTTTTAGTGGGATTGTAACATTAATTAATGGAATGTTAACATTAATTCGTGGAATGGTTACATTAATTAGTTGAATGGTAACATTTATTAGTGGGATTGTAACATTAATTAATGGAATGTTAACATTAATTCGTGGAATGGTTACATTAATTAGTTGAATGGTAACATTTATTAGTGGGATTGTAACATTAATTAATGGAATGTTAACATTAATTCGTGGAATGGTTACATTAATTAGTTGAATGGTAACATTTATTAGTGGGATTGTAACATTAATTAGTGGAATGGTAACATTAATTAGTGGAATGGTGACATTAATTAGTGGAATTGTAACATTAATTAGTGGAATTTTAACATTAATTAGTGGAATTGTAACATTAATTAGTGGAATGGTGACATTAATTAGTGGAATTGTAACATTAATTAGTGGAATGGTAACATTAATTAGTTGAATGGTAACATTAATTAGTGGAATTGTAACATTAATTAGTGGAATGGTAACATTAATTAGTTGAATGGTAACATTAATTAGTGGAATTGTAACATTAATTAGTGGAATTTTAACATTAATTAGTGGAATGGTAACATTAATTAGTGGAATGGTAACATTAATTAGTGGAATTGTAACATTAATTAGTGGAATGGTAACATTAATTAGTGGAATGGTAACATTAATTAGTTGAATTGTAACATTAATTAGTGGAATTTTAACATTAATTAGTGGAATGGGAACATTAATTAGTGGAATGGTGGCATTAATTCGTGGAATGGTGACACTAATTAGTGGAATGGTAACATTAATTAGTGGAATGGTAACATTTATTAGTTGAATGGTAACATTAATTAGTGGAATGGTAACATTAATTAGTGGAATGGTAACATTAATTAGTGGAATGGTAACATTAATTAGTGGAATGGTAACATTAATTAGTTGAATGGTAACATTAATTAGTGGAATGGTAACATTTATTAGTGGGATTGTAACATTAATTAGTGGAATGTTAACATTAATTAGTGGAATTGTTACATTAATTAGTTGAATGGTAACATTTATTAGTGGGATTGTAACATTAATTAATGGAATGTTAACATTAATTCGTGGAATGGTTACATTAATTAGTTGAATGGTAACATTTATTAGTGGGATTGTAACATTAATTAATGGAATGTTAACATTAATTCGTGGAATGGTTACATTAATTAGTTGAATGGTAACATTTTTTAGTGGGATTGTAACATTAATTAATGGAATGTTAACATTAATTCGTGGAATGGTTACATTAATTAGTTGAATGGTAACATTTATTAGTGGGATTGTAACATTAATTAATGGAATGTTAACATTAATTCGTGGAATGGTTACATTAATTAGTTGAATGGTAACATTTATTAGTGGGATTGTAACATTAATTAATGGAATGTTAACATTAATTCGTGGAATGGTTACATTAATTAGTTGAATGGTAACATTTATTAGTGGGATTGTAACATTAATTAATGGAATGTTAACATTAATTCGTGGAATGGTTACATTAATTAGTTGAATGGTAACATTTATTAGTAGGATTGTAACATTAATTAATGGAATGTTAACATTAATTCGTGGAATGGTTACATTAATTAGTTGAATGGTAACATTTATTAGTGGGATTGTAACATCAATTAATGGAATGTTAACATTAATTCGTGGAATGGTTACATTAATTAGTTGAATGGTAACATTTATTAGTGGGATTGTAACATTAATTAATGGAATGTTAACATTAATTCGTGGAATGGTTACATTAATTAGTTGAATGGTAACATTTATTAGTGGGATTGTAACATTAATTAATGGAATGTTAACATTAATTCGTTGAATGGTTACATTAATTAGTTGAATGGTAACATTTATTAGTGGGATTGTAACATTAATTAATGGAATGTTAACATTAATTCGTGGAATTCTAACATTACTTAGTGGAATGGTAACATTAATTCGTGGAATGGTGACATTTATTAGTGGAATGGTAACATTAATTAGTGGAATGGTAACATTAATTCGTGGAATGGTGACACTAATTAGTGGAATGGTAACATTAATTAGTGGAATGGTAACATTTATTAGTTGAATGGTAACATTAATTAGTGGAATGGTAACATTAATTAGTGGAATGGTAACATTAATTAGTGGAATGGTAACATTAATTAGTGGAATGGTAACATTAATTAGTGGAATGGTTACATTAATTAGTTGAATGGTAACATTTATTAGTGGGATTGTAACATTAATTAATGGAATGTTAACATTAATTCGTGGAATGGTTACATTAATTAGTTGAATGGTAACATTTATTAGTGGGATTGTAACATTAATTAATGGAATGTTAACATTAATTAGTGGAATTCTAACATTACTTAGTGGAATGGTAACATTAATTCGTGGAATGGTGACATTAATTAGTGGAATGATGACATTAATTAGTGGAATTGTGACATTAATTAGTGGAATGGTAGCATTAATTAAGTGAATGGTAACATTAATTAGTGTAACATTACTTAGTGGAATGGTGGCATTAATTTGTGGAATGGTAACATTAATTAGTGGAATGATTACATTAATTAGTGGAATTGTAACATTAACTTTTTGAATAGTGACATTAATTAGTGGAATAGTGGCATTAATTAGTGGAATGGTAACATTAATTAGTGGAATAGTGGCATTAATTAGTGGGATGGTGGCATTAATTAGTTGAATGGTAACATTATTAGTGGAATAGTGGCATTAATTAGTGGAATGGTAACATTAATTAGTGGAATAGTGGCATTAATTAGTGGAATAGTGGCATTAATTAGTGGAATAGTGACATTAATTAGTGGAATAGTGGCATTAATTAGTGGAATGGTAACATTAATTAGTGGAATAGTGGCATTAATTAGTGGAATAGTGGCATTAATTAGTGGAATGGTAACATTAATTAGTGGAATAGTGGCATTAATTAGTGGAATAGTGACATTAATTAGTGGAATGGTAACATTAATTAGTGGAATAGTGGCATTAATTAGTGGAATGATGACATTAATTAGTGGAATGTAAATATTAATTAGTGGAATGGTCACATTAATTAGTGGAATAGTGACATTAATTAGTGGAATGGTGACATTAGTTAGTGGAATGGTAACATTAATTAGTGGAATGGTAACATTAATTAGTGGAATGGGAGCCTAAATAGATGGTAACGTTAATACTGCGCAGATCAAGCTTCATTCCTTAAACAATTAAAAGAAAGCTCCCAACCATCGATTACCATAACTAATAATACTCTACCTGAGAACTCGTCATTAAAATACCTCTGCTTAACATTCACGGGCAACAGAAAATCGAACAAATACATTGAGGACATTGCCAATGCTTCTACAAAACCATGGGCTCCATCTACCGTGCTAAAACTACTCACATCTGCAAGTATCCTGTATCTCTACAAAGCCACCATTCGACCATGCATGGAGTATTGTTGTAACACCTGGGCTAGTGCATCAACCACAGGTACCTCCTTCTTAGACAGGGCCCAAAATAGAGTCTCCAATCTAATAAGTCCCGCGTTGTCAATTCTTTTCCTATCCTCGTAATGTTTAATCACTGTGCCTGTTTTACACATATTTTTACGGAATCTGTTTTAACGAATTTGTAGCACTTGTGTCTCCTCGACGTACATACCCCAAACTAACCCGACAGTTGGCAAAATCTCACCCCTTCACTGTAGAGGATTCTAGATATCAAAAAGATGTCTACTTTGATAGTTTCTTCCCTCAGACAGCTAGACTTTGGAATTTCCTCCGTCTTCTTGCTTCCCTGACTCTACTAATATGCAAAAATTCCAGTGTAATACGAACAGACATCTTGCTGCTCAACTCCCTACATAGTACCCCTGCAGATATAATCCCAAATAGTAGGCCTTTATATTCGAGTGGGAATATATATATATATATATATATATATATATATATATATATATATATATATATATTTCTCACCCCAGACAAGACACATTGCCACTTTGATGTAGGGGGC